>NC_056591.1:18537963-18837963 GCF_018340385.1 Cyprinus carpio | reverse complement strand
ATACTTCTCACAGGAGGATAAATGGATAGTTCACTTAAAAATTTAATTTGTCATCATTTACACACCCTCATGTTGTTCCAAAACAGCATGACTATTAAATAGAAATATTTAAAGAATGTACAAGGGATTTTTTTTTTTTTTCATTAAAAATTTCACATCTGAATGCGAGCTTGCAGTCAACTGTAAGAAAGGGGCAGGTTTTATGCAAATTAAATTCTTCAAGAAGTCACCAGAGAGAAGTTGGTCATTTCACCAAAAGATTTATGACATTTTAAATTAGGGCTGCAACAAACAATTCTTTTGATAATCGATTAATCTAATTATTATTAGAGTGATTAATCGACTACTCGTTGATCATTTCACCAATTAATCCATAGGCTTAACCCCTAACAGCTATTTTTTTACGTTTTTTGTAGTTTTGTAAAACTTTCCAACACTACTGCTTCGGCTTCACTTGCACTTCTCATATGTCTTCTTCTATTGGACTGCAGCTGGGAGGGCTGAATTACAGTCTTGCACTACAGTACCTCACTGGTCAAACCATGTTATTGCAGGCCCTTACATTATTAGTCACATGACAACAAACGACTATTCGACAACAAAAATATTTATCGACAATTGGTTATTGTTGATGTTGTCAATAATGTCGACTAAACATTTTAGCCCTATTTTGAATAAAAATATAAGAATGTAAAAAAAACTATATGCGCATGGTTAAATTGTTTGTAATAAAATAAATAATATGCATTTAGAAAATAGCCATTTTTTTCATGCTGACTTTATATTATACAGTTTATACATGTTATATTTATAAATATATATTTAGTTTTTCTGAGGCACTTAAAATAAAGATAAATCTATGCACATATTGCACTTTTTCCCAGTGTTTTCTGTACAATCATTCACAGAAAGTGCCACATGAATATATTTATTTTCCACTCCAGCATATTATTGTAGTATACCCTAACCTATTTCTGGTAAAAAGAAAAACAAAAACTGTGGTTGGTCTCTTTACTATGTGAGTCAGATGGTCTTTTCTTATTTAAGTGGGCAGCTCATGGCCAGAATAAGCTTTGGACTAGTGTTTTGCCATTTACTCAAAGTCTGGCTACGCAAGACATAAGTCATAGACATAAGTTAAAAACAAAATCCATGTTGAGAATCAAATATTGGTATTCTGACTCAATTGAACTCATGGTCTAAAAGCAGTCATGGTCTAAAGTTGCCACAAACCCCCATTTTCAGCAGCAAGAATAAATGAAAGGGACAAAAAGGCTATATATACATTGCAGTCCTCCAGTGCAGACACTTTCTGGGCCATAGTCAATGCCTTAGGCTGGAAACAACTACTTATTATAACCTACAGAGGAAAGGTGTCAGCACTAGGACTTGAAACCGTAAGTATCCCAAAAATATGCGTTTGGTGAAACATGTTCCAACAAGACTCGAACAAATGCACACAAGAGTTCAAAAAGTGGATCGGCTCTCAAAGAAAGATGTTGCAAAACACGTCGACTGATGACAGACAGGTGGGGGGAGGCAAACCATGTTCTTTCAGCTCTACTGAACAGCCGACACGCAAATACCGCCTCGACCGCAAAGCCCTCTGAGAACGCACTTTGTTTGGATGTGTATTATGGAACAGAATTATTTAACAACCAAACCAGAAGCATAACTGGAATTAAATTCAAACTGGTACCTGCTTCCTACAACAACATGAATTATATATGGAGTCATGTATGTGAAAACCCCCTATCTTTTTAAAAAAAATCTTCCCAATCCATGGAGCATCCCCTCGCACACATGCCCTTCCTCGTAACCCCCCACAGCAGCCCAGATACATGCTGACAGCACTCATAATGAGAGGACTTATCTCTGACCTTGATATATTTGACATGTGACATTGCCTTTAATCTAGTCTACTGCCTGAGTGCCAAACACACCCACAAGAACCCCTTTGGTTTAGGCCTGGAATGTAAGATGGGGCATTTCTTGAGAGCAGTAGAAACACCCTTCGATTCTGTTACCAGACTGGGTTTTATCTCTCTGCCATTTTCCATGCCTATGGGGCTTATGATAAACACTAGATGGTGAGGAATCACAAGCTCATGTTTCAAAACCTAGTCAGCTACCTTGCTAAGGCAACATCCCAACAGCAATGTAACCTCAAAAATAATTTACAATAGATAATATCAGTGTTTGATGAAGCAGCATGTTGCTAAGCTAACAGCAATGATATAAGTTTAGGGATGCACGATATATCAGCCACCATATCGGTATCAGCCGATAAATGTTCAATTTCACTGCTACCGTTATCGACCCAATAAGAAAATTTGGCCAATATATTAAAGTCGATTAATAATGCATTATTTTCTGCAGAGACCCTTCAGATACACACTGTTCACCACAATGGTTTCGAATTGCTCGAAATATGACTGGAATCATTTTGAAAAAGGACAAGGGCTAGTCTGTCATACAGGCTACCTTAAATTCTCATTTCAATCTAGGGTTGTGCCGATAGACGATAGTATTGTGTATCGATGATATTCAGAGATATCGACAATAGCAGATGTCTCTGTCGATAGTCAAGACGATATTAGCCTCATTCTTCTATTAATGTATTAAATTATAATAATAATAATTATTATTATTTTTATTAGACGGTCTATTATAATTCAGCTATCAAATTGCCTCGCTATTTCACTTCAGCACCGCATTTCACACACGCGTGCAAATGAGGATTAGACTGTAGCCGGTGAAGAAGTCTCCATCCACAAACAGACGTAGCCTACATGGTCTGCAGATATAAGGTATTTCATTGCACTTTAACAAGTAATCTGAACGGCCTATATATGTACAATATTTTAAACGAGCCCTCACTAACTGAGTTAGAATGCATCTCATTCTTGTTTCTGTGGTGGTGTGTCAGGCTCGTCATGGGGCGCATGGTCCGGAGCGCTGTATGACTGATGCATCAGTTTAATTGAACATTACTCCAAATATATGAACTTACCTGTTTTGTATACTTTATATTTAACGTGTTCATTAATGTCTAATATTAGTGTTAAACTGTTGGACTTTAAATGAAATCTACTATTGATTTTCACCGTTGACTGATTTTGCAGAACATTTAGACTGATAACTTCTGTGCGCAGATATGGCAAATTTGTCACAGGACGCGCTATATGACAGTTGCGTCCGACTATATATGAACTAGCTGTTTTAAATACAGTATTTTTATATTTAACATTAGTTTATCAGTATGTTTGAAAGTATATTTTTTTGATTATTGGTTATTCCATAAGCCCCTTTCACACTGCACGTTGGACCCGGAAAATTGCCGGGTCGCCTTCTGTGTGAATGCAAACACGTCCCAGGATTGATTTCGGGATTGATCCCGGGTTGGGGACCTAGTAACATTGCCGGGTTCAGTCCCAGAACGAGCGCTGTGTGAACAAAAGCCAGAACTAATGCCGTAAAGGGTGTGTCGTAGTGAGCACGTTATCGCGCGACTCTTTTAGCGTGTTTTGAAGGCAGATCAACGTTTGCGACGAAACAAATCTGTGCAAACTGTAATGAAGCAGAGATCAGTTAGTTCCTCACTTTCCGCGCTGAAGCTGAGATCGTTCGCCAGCTTAAGTGAAAGTTAACGTGCCTAGCGTTTTCGACTCGTACATTACATGTCACACCCTGATATCACGTGTCTTCACAGGACCTTTACGGGTTGTGTGTGAATACACGCACATATTCCGGGTAATCAATGGCAGTGTGAAAGGGGCAAAATCTAGCGACCCGGGAACAATTGCCGGGACACATTACCCGTGTATTTTCTGGAATCTCAGTGTGAAAGGGGTTATAGGCTCTCCCTCGTGCATCTACGCAGTTTAAAACACCAAATAGTTATGCTATGACAAGAACAAAGAGTCTCTCTCTTGCTCCACCCATGCATGATAATATCGTGTATCGTCGATCTCACGGGCTGACGATATGACGATTTGAAAAATTACCATATCGCCCAACACTATTTCAATCTATTAAAATTTCTGTTTAATTGTCTGTATTTTCCATCTTACAAACCTAACTAAACTGTGTACACTGTTTTACAGCTAAGCAGCTATTACAGCAATTCAGCCTAACTATTCATCTCAGGGGTGCAGCATTTTTAACATGCAAGAGTAATTATCTTAAATACTTGCCATCTACAATTTGGAAAGCTTGTGAAATCTTCATCAAGTTTAGGTCATGCGTGATAGTTACTGAAGTGTGAGGGTATTTTTGTCATTTGGAAATCTCATGAGGTAGATTGGACCGAATCTTGGCCTGACGTGCACGTGATGTTTAAGGCTAACAAGTACAGCTGCCATGTTTATGGGGTCAGCCAAGATAACCAACAGACAAAAATCACTACAACCACAGGATTTCCTCATTTTGTTTCACTCGAAGCTGCTTCATCGTGCTGCATGGCCAGCAAGAGCTTTCCGTGACCCTCAAGGACTGGAATCTATGATGCAAAACACAAATGCATGCCTACTCAAAGAGAAACCAAACCAAAACCACTGAACCCGCAAATCACTGTGCAAATCACTCAGTATCTACACTGAAAACACTTCAGTGCTGTTTGCTCTTCATTTGAGACTAAAATTTCATGCAAGTAATCCTATATTCTAGAAGCTACTACTGCTAGTGTTCATAGTCATTTTTCAATGTCTTTGAATGTCACACATCCAATCAGAATTTAGAGTCGGAATGTCATATCTTTAGTCTTTATCGAATGTTGAGGTCAAATCTCTGGGTCACTTTGTTTCACAGCTTAGCAATGCATGTGTTAGCATTCTGATAGGATGGTCTACTGTTCCAGTGCATCAAAGCTCAAGGGCATACACCAAAATACACACACACAAAGTATTCAGGCATATAAATCAGGAAGCAGCACAGGCTAAGGCCAAGTGATAACTGTGTGCATGCAGCATAACAGCCGATCTGCCAACCTTTTTATATATCACAAATCTGCCACATATTTTATTTATTTATTTATAAAATATATTTATATTTTTTTTCCATACATTAAAAGTCAAAAGGGTCCAATGCTGTTTTGCAATGGTGCAAGGTGAGTAAATTACAAAGTTTTAATTTTTGGGTGAACTATTCCTTTAAAGTAACAGAATTGGGTTCCATAATAAAATCCACCAATTTTATACAAATAACCAAATTACCCTGCATGTAAAGGTATATAGTTAGTCACAAAAAACAAATATGAAATCAAACATGTACGCCTTTCTTTTGTAGAACACAAAATATATTTATAAAAGGGTCTCCATTTGTTTTTGTTTTTTTTGTTTTTTTTGTCCATACAATGTAAGTAAATAGGGTCCAATATTGTTTTTCAATGCTGAGGATGAGAAAATGACAAACACTTTCAATATAACAGAACTGAGTTCCATATTAAATCTATCCACTTTATATATACACATATACAGCTGCAGAAATACAAAAGCATTTGGCTTACAACATGGTCAACTGTCACCTGCCACAATTTGTTTACTTCGATCTCAAATGGTGAGTGAAACTGAGAGTGTCCATTATTTTGCTCTGCCAAAGCTGGTACACAGAAGTGACTGATTAAGAGGCTGGCCAGTCAAGAACTGTGATGCATACAGAGGAAGACAAAGAACGACAACATAGCATAGGCATCAAACAGCTGCCATATGAGCCTCTTCACACTGCACAGAGTCAGCACTTCCAACCAAAACCTCCCATACACCAATTCCATGCAAATCTGGCCTTAGTCTAAGCAGAGTGCAGCAATTTCTCATCTACAGTGTGCAAGGAGGGTCTCAGAGCACCAATGCACTGCAGCACTGGCTATCTGGTAACTGTTGTGTGTTATCTCGAATAACAGATCTCTGTTAGCGAAAACACCCTAAACATGTGTCTAGAATGCATTACAATACATATATAATGACAATAACATTCTCTTTTCCCACATTTATGTGTGCATATTACAGCTCCAGGCATGGGCGGGTGTTTAAGTGTATAATGTTAGCTTTAAATAAGATGTTCCTGTTTGACTGCTGGAGGGTTTGCTGGAATGAGGGACCGGAGTGGGAATGGAGACAGATGAGGGAGAAGAGGTGAATTCTTTGGCTTTAAACCATACTATTACAGCCGAGCGATCCGAGCCAAGCCATCCACAGGAGAAACATCATGTGACAGGGAGGAACAATGCATCCAGATCTCTACATTGCTGAGGCGTTATTTGGGGATTCTGGCATTGCTCTTGCACCTCAGTGTAGAGCAGCTCAATGTCTGGCATACCTTGCATTTTAGCAGGATATCTATGTAACGGACTGTGAAATACAGCCATATGTCCAGTGACCTCACTTTTAAATTTAATGAATAAAAATAAAAATATGAATAAACAATAAAAATTTAATTGGAAAAATCCACAAAATGTTTTCTTGTGTAATACAAAAAGTCCCAAACAATACTGTAGTCGTACCATGATGTATCAGATATTAATACCATTGTATTTTGATTGATATACTATTATAGTATTTATTTATATTTCAACTTAGCTTTTGTTTTTAGATTTTCATTTTTCATTTTAATTTTCTTTTTAAGTTTTAGTCATTTTGTAATGTGCTTTGGTCATTTTTTTAAAGTTAATTTTTATTATTTTCCAGTTTTAGTCATTTTAGAGCTTCATCTCATTTCAGTTAGTTAGCCAAGGCCATGTTTCTGATTTTTTTAAGTCTACGCTTTTCATCTAATATTATGTTTTATTTTATTTCAGCTTTATTTAAATAACCAAAAAAAAAAATTGAATAGTTTTCCATTTTCGTTAACAATAAAGACACTGTATATCATGATACAAAATTATTACCATATTTACATACACTGTAAAAAAAATAATAATAATAATATAATTTAAATATATATATATTATTGGAGTACGTTTTACAAGAAAATACTATTTCAGTCTTTCTACTTAAGAATTTCATCTCACGTTTCATCTCAAGCTTACCATGGTATTTATACTATACACCAATAAAATTCACTGAATATCGTTATATTACCACAGCAACATGTCCAAAAACTGTCGTATATACTTTTTTGCAAGCGAAAAGGTCAAAGGATTCCATATAGACAGTAAGCCAATTTGGTTTTGTACTGACAATGCAAAATACTCTATATTCCTGTAGGTTTTGGAATGTAGTTGAGGGAATACCTGTTTAACATACTGCACTGCTTAATAATTGTATCATGTTGGAAACCCCGGCAAACCATTCCCCCAAGCTACCTCCAATCTTCTACAGGGTCAGTCAAGGGAAAACGAATGAAAAGCTGAAGTATGTACACATCTTTGCCAATTGGCCCTAGATCTATTTCAGTGAAAAGCCCAGGGAGTCTGCATGAATTCACTCTTTCACAATGAAAATAATCAGAACAATACAATATGGCTTTGGGTCACTGGTCTAGACTTGGTTGGCGATGGAAGCGAAGGAAATATGAATGAATCATTCATTATGTGTCTTGCACGGTTATGCATACATTTCTCTGGAGGACTGGGACATTCCAGGGGGTTTCGCATATAAATACAACTTAGCGGCCTTGTCCCAACATACATGTGATTCTCATTATGTTTTAGTACACTGTGACTGCCTCAAGGCTCCAATTATGATCTATCAACGATGAATGTGGAATCCTCATCAGTTCTTACCTAAATCATCAGTGGCTGATGGGTCCTCTGAAACTGTGTTTATGAACTGTCCACAGATGCTGAGGAAAACCAGAGCAACCAGACAAATTTATCCCCTCATTGCCTTTCAGTTACAAATTAACGCTGGACTTCCAGCCTCCTTTTTGAAATACGAACGCCATAAAAATGTGTTAGTGTGTCATAAAGAAGCAAGACACGCAGTCCCTTGTGAAGCTAAATTTGACCTCAGTGACAATAAACTGTGACTTTGGTCTCCATGCCGATTGACTGTCACAGCGGCGTACATTGAAATGTGAATGAATGAGTGAGCTAATGAGCTCATGAGTGAGTGGCCTATCCAGTCAGTCTTTAAATAGTCAAGTCTACAAAGGGGACAGACACAATGCGCTGCCGTTTCCCCATATGACATCATGTGTCCAGCGGCTCAGCGGAGTTTCCTGATGCTGCCCTACAGAGAATCCCTACAGGAAAAGGGGACTTACACTTTTTCACATAAGCACACATGCATAATGACGCACAATAGCTCTATCTCAAAAACGTCCTGACCTGAGTACAACAACAATGACCAGCTCTGCCATCTCTACGAGTCTAACTAAGTCACTTGAAGGCATTTTTGATTTGCATTTTCATTAAAATCCCAGAACCAGAAGATTGTAAACAAAACACCGAACTACAGGGGGACTGTGCTGTGAATTGGCACTGCATTCAGACGATGGTCAACGAATTTAAATGCTGTTTGTTGCATTCTATTCATTTCACAGAAAGTTGCATAACATGACAGCTAGTTATGCCAAACTTTTCAGAAGAGCATTCATTCTGCTCCATTTTAAACTAGCAATTAGATCATTTACAGATGGAGGATGAACTCTGCCACATAAAAGCTTGCCTATTTGTCTTAATCATTCACATCTTATTTGTTCCAATAGTGCTAAAGGTTTTGGACATGATACAGACACATATCAGCCTGGATACAAAAAGTTTGCTCTAGAACAGGGGTCTCCAAACTCAGTCCTGGAGGGCTGGTGTCCTGCAGTGTTTACCTCCAACTTACCTCAACACACCTGCCTAGAAGTTTCTAGTATGCATAGTAAGACATTGATTAGCTGATTCAGGTGTCTTTAATTAGGGTTGGAGCTAAACTCTGCAAGACACCACCCCTCCGGATACCCCTGGTCTAGATGCTGTTCTTTACCATCACTCTGAATTATGCTGCTGACTCAGGCTATGTTAGGCAAGGCAAAGGCAAGTTTATTTGTATAGCACATTTCATATGCAGTGGTAATTCAAAGTGCTTTAAAGGGGTCATATGACGTTGCTGAAAAGAACATTATTTTGTGTATTTGGTATAATGCAATGTGTTCATGTGGTTTAAGGTTCAAAAAATACATTATTTTCACATAATGAACATTATTGTTGCTCCTCTATGCCGAATTCCTCAAGCTTGTGACAGAAATGTTACGCCCCTTACCATACTGTGATGCAGTGTCCCAGTGCAAGAAGACAAAAACAATAAAATCCTTTATAAACGAGGCATTTGTTGCATCCAGTGGGGACATAATTACTGATTATAATGACTTACACTGTATTTTTACACATTGCGTTGCATATCGCGCTGCGAAAACATAAAACCATGTCTGCATTTGTGATCGGAGAAATGACAAACAATCTGCTCTCCTCTACACTGTTAAAAACTCGCGTTTGAATCATCAGTGGCAAATCCTTTAAATATGAAAACGTACTTACAGACTGTGTGTCAGAAGCGTCAGACTGTCCTTGCAAAGTTGGAATTGCCGAACTTTATAGAAACAGACAACGGCATTGTAGGCTACTCTCCCAGGAAATAGTCCTCGCCCTCCGTAAAACCGGAACCATGTTGTTGAATATTTGGGTTGAACTGTTCCGGAACCATGTTGTAAATACACCTTAACCACTGATTTCTAGTCGTGTCCTCTTTTGGAAGGCCAAACAAAGTAGTTTCACTTTCACAATGAAACACATAATTACACCACAACACTTCACCTGAACAAACAGAAAGAATAAAAATTACACCTTCTTTCTTTGGGTGAACATTTGGGCAGCGTTATGCAAATCTTCCCACATCGTGATGTAGACATGTGGGGGCGTGTTAAAATGAGCCATTTTAGAGGGGCGTAGTTGACTCTTAACTTTTATAAAAGAATATCTCTTTGGATTTGAGACTTAAGTCTTTGCAACTTTACAGATCTTTTTTATGCACCAAGAGCTTGTAACACTCCAAAGAGAAAGGAAAAATTTAATTTGCATCATATGACCCCTTTAAGGTAATTTAAAATTTTAAAAATTAAAATAGTAATCATAAAAGGTTCATAATCAATAAAAATACAATGAAAAGCAAAAGAATGAAGTAATAAACTAATTAAAAATGTGAAAAATAGACAGGTTTTTTTTTTTTGGCTTAGAAGAACATTTATGTTTTGTGAGATGCCTTCAGTGCTGGCTGAAAACTGTATATAAAGTAAACATTATTATTACTAGTAACACGGTCAGTTGCCTGACACAGCTGGTCATGTGATCTCAACATGAGGGACAGACCCGAGTCATGTACAATAAAACCACTTTTTCTTTAAGACTGATTGCTCTGGAGTCTTCATCATTGCTGAGTGCACCTTCAGCTACTCCCCGAGAATTAACTAAACACATTAAACACCAAAATAAACACAACAATAATATGTAAAGAACTGTCAAGCCATCAAAATATATGCATGCTAATCGCGTGAAAGACAAGTCGTGCAGTGCATGAAATATGTCTTACCCCAGTCTAGGAACTCCAGGATGTTTTTCTCTCTTCTAAGGGGAGAATTATTGCACTCATCATACAGACAAACAAGAATATCCAGCAAGGTCTCCACACTGAAGCACTGGCCGCTGGACTGAGACGGGCCATCAAGAATCAGCTTCTCCAGCTTCTTCAAACGCACCTCTCCAGACATGGTTTCAGTTGCTGCTGATGTCTCACAGTATGGTCAGTTTTTGCTCCCAAGGTAGCAAATGGGACCGGCCAGTGAACGCTCCAAATCACGTAATGTCTCAAAAAATATTGTCAAGCCTTATCATGGTCCCTCTCGCACCGATGCGTCCCTATCAATCCTCAACATCATGATTTCGCAGTCCTTAGATGCAGAGAACTTACAGCCATCGACCCTGCCCTGGCCGGTGGATTTGACGTATATAAACCTAGGCTTATGTATCCCCGATTTCAGCTTCTCCTTTAAAGGACACTTTTCACAAAACAAGTCACCAAATAAGTTTAAAGCAATCCCCTGTGATATGGTGATATCTGTGGTTATCCATTATGCAGTAACAAAAGCGCATCAGCAGCACGGGATCTGCATTGCTACAAAGCCCCATATGCCCCTCCTCTGGCGGGACTGCGAAAGCCCTAGCAAGCTGTTTTTCCTTTAAATTCCTCTCTTAAAACACTGGCGGAAGAAGCGAGCCTTGCTTTCGAAAACTGTTATGCACTTGTCGACAGAAGCTTTACGGCGAGGGGCTGGAAATAGGCGTCCTCGTTTATGTGGGTTCGGTTGGAGGACTCCGCTGCCTTCCCCTGCTCCGCTCCCGGTCGCCGTGTGTGTGCGTCTCACAGCTCGCTGCTGCTGCTGCTGCTGCAGGCGAAACCCGACATCATCATGGCGACCGTCACAGCATCTGCTGCAGGGAATGGAGGGATATGCTGGAGAGAAATATGAGAGTAGTGTATACTAGTGTAGAGTGTGCGAATTATCCCACAATTATTCGTTGACCTTCAAGCGGGGTCGACCGTTTAAGGGATTTCTGTTAGTAATTTGTTGTTGAGGTTCGTTTCGCGCAAGCTAAATTGTCTTCGAGCGCAGTGCGCTAACCGTCAACTGGTTTAAATATATATATATTTTTTGATTGTGGTAAATAATTAATAATGTGAAAATGGCAGGACTTTTTTGTTGACGTACGTCAGCGGATGACGGAAAGAGCTCTTGCAACGTCCTGCTGTTATGGTTACCAATGCAGGCGAACGCGACTTCTGTTCTTGAGCGTCTATTTATCGCACTATTTGCACTTTTTTTTTTTTTTTTTTTTTTTGTTATTCATACCTTTGAAAATGCTCTTTAAGTGAGTATTATATGAGAATACATACTTTTACATACATTAAGTTCATTGTTTTGTGGTTAATTCGCACCCTGAGAGTACTTCACACAAAAAAAAAAAAAAAAAAAAAAAAAAAAAAAACACACACACACACAAATATATATATAGCACGTTCGCCCTCTTGTGTCCAATATTCTGCATTGCAATTTCAGTATGGAATTTAATAAAGTGCGTCTGAGCTCCTCGTCTAGGCTCATGTCCGTGTGTTTATGTTACTTACTAAATAAAATCAATTTTCATAACAATAAAACATATTTGTTACATATCAAACGAAAATGTCATAGCACAGCTGTTACCGCGTTTGACGTTTGAGCACATGATATCTTCTCTTCTCATAACAATTCTTCTATAAATCTGAATCTGACAATCGCCACACCAGGCCTAACAAGGTGCTAATCGTGTCTTTCATGTCAAAACATTTGATGTTAGGACCAAACTGCGGCAGGATGTAGGGAATGTTGAACAGGAAGTTCAAATTCAATTATTAATTTCTGTTGACCATGAGAATTTATTTAAACATACTTAACCACGTTTAAATTAAAATAAGTGATTTTCGTAAATGATTGCATTATGATTCTAATCGCTGACAGAAGAACACTGAGTTTTCAACGCAGCAATATTTACAGTCGTTACCTTTATGACGTCGCTATAGAACTGTTTGTTGTTTTATCAAACTGAGGCGGGACCCGTTTGAATAGAGCTGTCTGTCTTTCGTATGTAGTAGAGAGAGGTGTTAATTAGCGCATGTTTTGTTGATTGGCGTGTACCTCCATCCTTTGATTAAGGGCTACTACCCGTGAGAATTAGATGGTACTTATATTGACAAAGGGCCTCAAAATAATCGACAAGGGAAGGACAGAAGACTGACAGAAATCACACAAGATTCCAGGACTTCAGTTTTGCATGGATCATGTGTATTGTACAAAATGAGTCAAGCAGGGCCCTAGATTGAGGACTGTTGCCAATTAATTTCACATCTAACATGACTGTCAAAAAAAAAAGTTTTCCATAAAATATGCAAAATATAGCATTTGTATTTTTTATTATTTTATATGTGGGTTTATGTGTTCACATTCGCATCCAGACTTGCAGGATGGTCCAACAAACTATTTCTAAAATAATCAGAGAAACATGCCTGTTTTTAGTTACAGTTTTTCTAATGTATTCTATTCATTTATTAATTTTTATAATTATTATTATTTATTTTTTTAAATATAAATACTTAATCGTCTCTTGTAGCAGATACTCATTTGGGCTCAAACAGTGAGCTCTTTTGCCTGATTCTGCATTTGTATTGCATTAATCTCCAGCCAGTCATTTGTCATCTGTTCTTCCTGTGAGCTCCTTTAGTCTGTCTGACATCTTAGAGCAAATAGAGGGGCCAATACACATACTCAGACACTGGGCCCTCAGTGCCACTGGCCCCTCTTCTAATGTTAGTGTGACCAAACAAGGCATGGTAAATCTGGCAATGGAATCAGATAATCACCAACATGTGAAGAGCCTCCCAATCCACATCCATACCACAACCCTGGATTAAAAAGTATGTTTGCCTAATAATTTTAATCTGTGCATCTAGCAGAAGGATGGTGGTCTTCGAATAAACATCTAATCCCTTAGACCACCCAATGATGATGGGCCCACAGCGAGGGTGATCAACAGAAAGGTGATTAGACAGAGGGATTGATACTCCATACTGACAGACTCTTGCCAGACTAGGAATGTTTTACAATGTCCAGGGGAATGTACACATGAGGAACAAGGGTGCTACATCAACGTGCACATGCAAACTGGAAAGGAGGGTGCATTCTAGGTTCACTATGTCTGGAAGGTCATCGGTAAATCCACACAAGAACATCATTTGTCAGCAGTAAAGGTAGCCTAATATTAAATTAAGTAGTACATATAATCTACATTCATACATAATAGTTTTTTTTATCATAATTATGTAATTATAAAGAGATTTTGAGACCCGTTTTGGTATTGCATAATCTATCTATCTATATACATGCTCATCAATCATCTATTTATTTACATATCTATCTATCTATCTATCTATCTATCTATCTATCTATCTATCTATCTATCTATCTATCTATCTATATACATTATCAATCATCTATTTATTTACATATCTATCTATCTATCTATCTATCTATCTATCTGTCTATCTACATGTTTATCTATCTGTCATCTATTTTTTACATATCTATCTATCTATCTATCTACATCTATCTGTCATCTATTTTTACACATATCTATCTATCTATCTATCTATCTATCTATCTATCTATCTATCTATCTATCTATCTATCTATCTATCATCTTATTCTATTTGAATGAAAGGGGGTTATTTGAATTCTTATTCTTGTTTAAATTGTACATTTTGCGTTAATTTCTCTGATGAATCATGCTTTCATGTATCACCTACCCTCTGATCTCAGTCACCACCCCTTTGTCAAAGTGCGAACAACTGGGGGTCTCATGGGCGCATTTAAGGACGAGCCGCTGTCAAAGCGTCATCATCTCAGCCCGAGAACAGCAGCACAGAGTCAGAAACTCTCCAGCCCCTTCACGTGGAAGATGTCCTCAATCCGTGCCGCGTGCTTCCTTTGCGCAGCACTTTTCGCAATGGTAAGGGGTTTCACCCACGAAGACATGAAAGACGCTCTGCTGAAGACACTGGGACTTAGTGAAGTTCCGAAAATTCACAAGCGGGATCTGGAGAACCTTGTGATTCCAACGCACATTAAGAACAAATATATTTCCATGCTGAAACTGCACCACGCAAGAAGACGCCGCTCGCTTCCCAGTTTAGCCGGCATACTGAGGGGAATCCCTGGCAATGCAGGTAAGATTAATATGCAAACTGAAAGTGCACATGATATGAAATTAAATAGGCCTACTACAATTTAGTAGGCTACAACAATTGTGCCATGGAAATGAACAATTAATGCTGCTATATTCACAAATGAATTCTAAATAAGCAAAATGTAAATATAGCTTGTTAATAAATCGCTCTCATCTATTACAGACATCGCTGGTGAATTTGTATATTCTGACACGACACGTCAACGTGTGGTGTTCGAGATGACATCAAGGATTCCGGAGAACAGTGAAGTGACCATGGCAGAACTGAAACTGTTCAAGAAAGCCCCACACAAGCGCTCCATACCAGAGAGAAAGGGCCACAGACCCGTCAACAACGCCCGGGTGAGCATTTACTGGGTGGAACCTCTGGAAGACGGGTCAAACCGAACTTCACTAGTGGATTCCAGGTAAGCAGAGACGGCCACAGACGGTCATTATTCTTTCTTCATTATGCTAATTCCACTGCTGATTGGCGTTATGGAACAAGCATGCTAATTGTCACAATCATTACCTCCTCAGGTTGATTCCCATTCACGAAACCGGCTGGAAGAGCTTTGATGTCACCCAGGCGGTGCACTATTGGTCGAAGAGGCAAATGGAGATGCCCATGCACCTTGAGGTGTGGATCGAGGGCGAGAGACCCGGCAGTTACGCGGCAGAAATGGCCAAGTGTGTCCGTTTCACAACGCAAGGTCCAAACGACAACACTCTGGGAAAACCTGAGCTTGTTCTTTACACCCTCAACCTCGAGGAGTTTGGGTAAGCGTGGCTTCGTTTCAAAGCAGTATTATGCTAATAAACAGCATTAACTTAATTTGCCATTTCTTATTGGACCCTGCCTTGTATTACTGGGTTACTTTTACCTAATTTGAATGCAGCGTAACTTTTTAAAGTAGGCCTAGCCTATTTATTTGCACAATTTGCCACATTAAAAAAAAATCATCTTAATTTATGTATCATATATATATATATATATATATATATATATATATATATTAATATATATATATTTATATATATATATATATAAGCCTATATGTCTATCTGTACACGTTTATCTATCTACTTAATTAATTTTTATATATGATTAAATGTAAATAATCATAATCAAATAATTAATAGCGATGCTGATATTTTTTGTCAATGTGGCACATTATACAAATTATTACTTTTATTTAATTATTGATTCATTTAAACTTTAAAATATTTAAAAAAATATTTTATAGCTATGTAAATGTAAAAAAATTCAAAGTTAATTTTAGTGGAAAGTAGCCTATTCAAAAGAATCACTCTATTGTTATTCTAATTACACATATTTATGTGATACATATATATATGTGATTTTATGTGTAATATGGGCTTCGTAGTGTTAAAGTGTTACGGGAGGAATTTCTCAAAAATAAAAAAGCGTTTCATTTAAAACATACAATGTGTTAATAGCCTATTCTCTTATATTATTTACGTTGCAGGTCTAGCGGAGACTGTGAAACCAACAAAGACAGTGAAATGTGCTGCAGGGAAAAATACTTCATCAATTTCCGAGCCTTGACTTGGACCCAGTACTGGATCATCGAACCATCCGGGTATCAGGCGTTCCGGTGCAACGGCGGCTGCCGGCAGCCCAAGCGCAACTACGGTTACGGAGAGAGGAAGTGCGCGGTTGTGGAGAGCGCGCCGCTACCGATGATGTATTTAGTGAAAAAGGGAGATTATACTGAAATTGAGGTGGCCGAATTCCCAAATATGATTGTAGAAAAGTGTGGATGCGCAATGGATAATATTTCAGTTGTATGAATATGCCATTTGCCACTGACCACGTGACGAAATGTACTTAAAAGCTATTAGGCTAAAAAGGGTGTTGGCAACTTAAGCCTTATTGAGATAGCTCAAGCACTTTGTATAAATTTGTAAATATTGCTAAATTGATATGCATTTATTTTTGCATTTGTATATGATGCCGTATGAACTGAAGAGATTGATTTGTAGATGTTATATTTTGAGCAGTAAATAGAATGGGTTTGTTGTACGTCAACATGTTGACTCAATATAAATTAAACTATTTTTCATTGAAACTTTCTCAACTCATTCACTGATTTTCTGGTCAGCCAAATAAATATTTGCATATTACAGTATTTGCAAATGGCCACATGGAGTCCAGACATAAATACACAAGGCAGTCATGTTTTTGTTTACTCTATATACACAACAAAACAGTTTGTAGAGTTTAAAAGGGTGTGGAGTGTCAAGATCCTTCGTTAAACATGACTTTCCTAACAGAGCAAATGGTTCTGATACAAAGTAGCCTACATTGAGATTTTACAAAAAAATTACAAATACCAGTTCTTCAAACGGATCTTTGTCCTTTTAATTTCTCTATTTACTTATTTAATGACAATAGAATTTAACACAGTTTTAAAGGGATAGTGCACCAATAAATAAATAAATAATAATTTACTCACCCTCAAGTTGGTCCAAACTTGTATGAGTTTCTTTCTTCTGTTGAACACAAAAATATATTTTGAAGAATGTTGGTAACCAGACAGTTGCTGGTAGCCATCGACTTTCATAGTGTGGAAAAAAAAATACTGTGGAAGTCAGTGGGGACCAGTAATTGTTTGGTTACCAACATTCATACAGGTTTGGAACAACATGAGGGTGAGTGAATGATGGCAAAAAATGTAATTTTTGGGGTGAATTATCCCTTTAAACAGTTTCAGTTATAACTATACTAAGTTATATTATGGAAATATTTTGCATTCAGAGAACAATTCAGTGAGAAAACAATGATTAATCTCAGAGGTTTATTACATTATTTAATGACACATTTCCTTACATTATGAAACACTTTTAACATTCATTGCTGAAAAATCAAAGCCAAAATACAAACAACGTACCACCTGCCATCTCTCAAGAACACACAATGCCACATTTTTAGTACAGTTTAGTAATTACATTTTTCATCCTCAAAATAGCGTATTTTGCACAAGCAATGTCTGTGTAGTAAAACAGTATCATCACAAATCTCTCATGCCATGCTATCCAGTTAAAAACCACATTCTATTAAAGGACAGGGTCATTATCCCACAGAAAATCATTTACAGAGAAAAAAACAAACAATACTTCCTGAAATAAGTTACTTTTACATCAATTTAAATGGTATATAGTTAAAATATTCCACTTCAGCTATTACATCATGATAAAATACACCAATTTTAAGTCAAAAATAGCTGCCCTTTTTCTTTGGCCATTTGGCGCTTTATATGAAATGGATTCATTCAAACAAATCAAGGGCCTGGACTGATGAAAATCAGGATGTCTCACTGATGGAATTATGGGGTGTATGTGATATTATTGTGGTTTCAAAGATAGGTATCAAAAAGCAGGTTATGTAATTAGAGAAAATCCATATCAGTTAGTAAATCCAGTCAACTCTCCAGTATTTCACAGCTCTCTCCATGTAACATTAGTAATGCATCTGAGAATTTAACATAAGAGAACTTGCTTATTTGCTGGCTATTAGATCTAAAACAGTTGTCAAGGCCACCATTTGACAAATTAATCCCAAAGGAAACTTTTTGGGACATGTCCTGTTGTAAAATGGTCTAAATATTGTTGTATAATGTCATTTTAATGTACACCTGAAACAGGTTAGTTGCAATATTACATAGATCAACATAGCAGTTACTCAGTTAAAACAAAATAGTTTGCATTAAATATTTTGCAAAGCCATTTTAAAAAGTGTTGCTATAAAATGTTAATCAGAATGAACAGTACTAGTAAGTTTAGTGCACAGTCGTTATGATGGCGCAATAAATCGACAAAGCTTTGTTGAATTGTGTAAATCAATAAGCACAATCAAGTGCTTAACTTCAGATGAATGTAAATTTCATTGTGTTTTCCCTTGGTTTCTTAGATGACAAATGCGCAAAATTATGCAGTGCAAAAGAAACATTATAAATCAAAGTAACTGGCTAAACTGATTTAAAAATCTGTCCAGTGTACGCCATACAAGATGAAGACAATAAAGTAGAGTCTGATGGTGCTGAATTAAGAGACAAATCTGATTGACATTCAAAGGCTCTTTGAAATGAATTGTTCAAGATATCAGTCAAAAGCCATAAAAGGTCATAGAAAAGCAAGCACATCATTTATTGCAAACATATGATGTAACTGTTACAGTCTGGGCTAACAAAGAAAAACTTGAATCTATAAGAAGTAAATAGAGGACAATATGTTCACTCCTCCACTGAACATGAATGGCAGAGATGCTGCGTAAATATGAATGATTATTGTCAAAAGATTCTAAAAGATTAAGGTTCACAGGGATTCTTAAACACTATAACTCTTACACACACACAAAAAAAAAAAAACCCTGAAAAATAATAATTTACATTGAGTAAAAATGACATTTTACAGAATAAAATTCACAACCCTGAAATTGAAAGCATCCCTCGCAGAAGACAAATGCTGGGATTCCTGATATAACAATATATCAAAGCTGTGATACAAAATAAAAGGGGGAGGAAATACATTTTACAAAAATTTAAGAGTGAAGCAAGCACACATCTATGTAGAACGTAGACTGTTCACTTCAGTAGGCGGAATGTTTGTTTGCCACTTGCTTCTCTTATTTAAAAATGGACTTCCTTTAAAAAATTATAATAAACAAGGACCATAAAAGTGGATGGTTATTCAGTGGCTGTGCATTCCAGTGCACAAGACGCCATGAGTCTTTAATACAAATGCGCATTTAGTAATATCCTGGGTGGTACTGTTGATTCCATGGCTTCTGGTTCCAGAACTAAAGGGTCAAAGAAAGTTTCATCAGTCAAATGGACTACAATTTGATTTCATTATATAATACTTTGGAAATCACAGCCAATATGAAGATTTTGAATAAGTTAGATTTCTCATTGGAAGTTTATACAATGTATGGCTTATCTGTGACCCTATTAAATATTAGCTTTCTCAGTGGGACATGTAATAGCTGTACTTACCCCTTGTTGCCAACTCTGGTTGAAGGCTTGGGCAAAAGATCCGTTTTTGTTGCCGAAACCACCACGATTCTGCTGATGGCCTCCTCTTCCACGGAATCTAACAATGTGAAAAATCAAAATTACTCTCCAAGTCAAAGTCAAATTGAGGTTTCACTACCATTCAACAGTTTGGGATCAGCAAGAGTTTTTTTGTATTGTTTTTTTTTTTTTTTATCCCATGGCAAAAACAAGTTTCCATACCTTCTAGTAATGTTTTCTAGATTGATAAGAAATGTTTATTACAAGCCAAAATCAGCATATTAACTTCTGAAGGATCATGTGACACTGAAGACTGGCTTTACCATCACAGGAATAAGTTACATTTTAAAATAAAAAATATATATTACTTTAAATGTTAATAATATTTCACAATATTACGGTTTTTACTCTATTTTTGATCAAATAAATGTAGTCTATTAAAAAAAATCTTACCAACCCCAAATCTTTCAACAGTAGTGTAGTCGCAAAAGACATACTAACCTGCTGGAAGTGTCCTCTGTTATTGGGTCTGCCTTGTCCACCGCCGCGGTGCATGTTACCTCTGTTTGCAGGCCCTCCGCGGCCCATTGCTCCACCTCTGCCGCCTCTCATGTGCCCACCCCTGGGGACCATTCCCCGGCTGTGCATCCCACCGGCTCCACCTCGGCTATGGAACCCTCCTCGGAAGACAGGTGGTGGTGGCGGCGGCGGCATGTAGCCACCGCGTGGGTGACGATTATAACCACGATGTGGTACTGGTACTAAAAAGGAGGAATGATGAGGTTTAAATTCTCAATGTAAATTTAACATGACGGTTCACAAAAATTCAATAAAAAGCGACTTACATCCTCTGAAGTTTCCACGGGCCTGGAATCCACCTCTGCCTCCACGTGGGCCTGGACCACCACCCCTACCGAACTGGGTCCTAGGCCCTTTGCCTCGTCCACCTCCCTTTTTGGGGGTCACGGTGCCTTGGTTGGGTTTCTTTTCAGGTGGCAAAGCACTCTTACTCTCTTCCTTGTACTGCTCCAAGAGCTTGACGGCCTCCTCCTTCTGAAGTTCCACATATGTGACCTCGGAGAAGCAGTCTCCTACTTCTGGCAACGTGTAGATACCTGCAGGTAAAAACAAACTTTTGTATTCTTGATGGTCCTACTTTGTGCTAGGTTGGTTTTTAATTCTTTTAAACTATGCAGTTTTGGACGCCAAGGAAAACTAGAGGTGCAGTGGTGAAATGACTTCATGTCTTACCTTTCATTTTCAAAACGGCATGCTCAGGTACATCTTTGCCATCGGTTTCTGCTTTCTTCTGTGTTCTCTCCTTGAAGGCCTCATCAGTTGGGAAGACCACTACAGCTTTGCGTTGGAAGCCAGCAAACAGACACATCTTCCTTCTCTGGGCTGGTGCAGACACGTTCGTCTGATCCAAGATGTAGTTTCTTTTTTTGCGGGCAGCAATTTCAATAAACTTGCCCAGGAACAAAGGTGCACGCTGAGAGATGGCTGAGAGTTTCGCCGTGTCTTTGTTTTGTCTCTTAATGCTGCCAATCTGCAAGTCCAAAAAGTGAGATTAGACAAGAAAACAAGATAGATTAAGACAGACAAGATTTCTTAAGTTTTTAGGGAAAATGTTTCTCACCATCATCTTTTCCAAGATGGTGTTGGTGCCGAGGACATTGTACTTCCCAGGGTTCTCTTCAACATGTTTATTTACCCAAGCAGTTTTTCCAGATCCAGGAAGGCCGACCATGACGATCACCTTAAAACCAACATAGTGATCACAATTATGTCAATGCATGCAATTTTTTTTTTTTACCATTTTCATGTTGTTTCACGTGTCATGATGATTTGTTTTGTTTTTTGTTTTTATACAATACTGTTCAAAATTTTTGGAGCCGTAACATTTTTAAAATGAAGTCTCTTATGCTCAGCAAGGCTGCATTCATTTGATTAGACAATTTCTATTTTAATATATTTTAAAATCTAAATGTATTGCTGTGATGGCAAAGCAGAATTGTCAGCAGCCATTACTCCAGTCTTCAGTGTCACATGATCTTTCAGAAATCATCCTAATCTGGCGATTTGGTGCTCAACAATCATCTTATATTATTGTCAACGTTGAAAACAGTCGGTCTACTTAATATCTTTGTTGAACAGAAAAAACAAAGAACAGCATGTATTTGAAATAGAAATCTTTTGTTAAATTTATAATCTTACATTCTATAAGTATTGGTTTCAAACAAAACCTCTTGAACCATAGTGTATATTCATGTTTCAAGATTTATAAATAGAAAAAAAAAAAAAAAAAAAAAAAAAAAAAAAGTACCACCTCGCAATCATTCTTGGTCTCAGGTCCTTTAGGTCCTCTGATACGCTCATCCACAGGAACTTGCTGCAGGAAGGTGAAGCCCTCCAACTGAGCGAAGAATGGTGTCTCCCTCTGACCGAAATTGAACTCAACCGCACAGTTGTGGCAAAGAACATGGGGGAACAGAGTTTGTCCTGCCAAGGACTCCTTATTGACCTTGAAAGCTGCACCAAGGTCCTTGCCGTTTTTAGAGTAGGAAATCTCCACTTCATCAGCTTCAAAATTCTATGCAAGATCAAAGAAAAACCAAAGTACATTAGAATATGCAAACTAAAATGAAAAATACAATTATTGTGTGAGGCAGGACTTACAATGAAACAGCCGATGACATCATTTTCATCGAAATTCTCCCCATAGTCTTCAGTCACACAGTTTGAAGTCTTCTTCCCTTTGCTCGAATAAGAGTAGGAATGCTCCTCCTCACCTAAAACAGTAACAACGTCATATTTATTTTTAGAAAATGAAATAGGGCTGTGCAATCATATACTGTGGCAACATAGAAACATGTTTATATAAACTGGCTGCACTTACCCAGCAAAAGACTTCCATTAGCCAGGGACCAGCCAACATGGACATCATGGAAGTCCATGTTTTTGCTGTTTAAATGCTTGACTGGAATTTTCTCAGTGATCTGAAAATGCCAAAGACAAATAATAACTCAAAATTCATCACTTTCTCATCAGTTTGCCTAAATATACTGCAGTACTCACCTTCATTTCAAAGCAGGCTTTGCCTTTGTTTACGCCATAGGAGGCACGGCCACCTGCCCAAAGGTAAGCGAAACTCTCCATGGTAAGAGAGGAGGTGCTGTATCTGTCCCGGGAGACTTTGAAGTTAAGGTCACAATTGTCTACGGAAACATTGTGAATAAATAAGTTTGTTAGTCCAAGAGAAACTTAAATGGTCAGCATGCTTCTTAACATATAAAGCACTCACAGGGATCCAGGCAGACCAGGGTGTCGTCAAACTCTTCATCTTCTTCCTCCAAAGGTGGCAGGGGAGACTTGGACCTGAAATAGAGTTAATAAGCCATTAATTCCATGAGTGAAGCAGGACTGTGATGGACTGGCATGCTTCCCATGTCCAGGTGAGGTCCTTCCTCATAGCCACAGCAGCGTCAACAGTTGATTTTAGGGATGTAACGATTAACCACGAGCCGGTTGAAAATCGATTCAAATTGGTTGAGATGCTAAACAAATCGCGATTCAAATAGGCGTAGGAGTTTATATGAATGTATGTCTGAGGGGAACTTACTGTCTTTAGAAAAGTTTAGATGGTATTTTTTCTTTTCATCTTGGCTCTGTATAATGCAATGTTTACAGCGGACACCAAAGAAACGCTTTAAGCGCCACCTGCTAGCAGAAAGTGAAGCTGCGCCTCATTCAGCTAGTCTGCTGTTTTGGTTTCATGCTGATATTTTTATGTGTAGTTTCACAAAACTGAAGACAAATCATTCTGTTTTTGCTTCAAATTTCGAAATTATACAATTTAATTTAGATTATAAACTGCTCATGTTGCATGTATGCAGCATCTTTGTTTGGATCATGATTAAAACGCAGTGGTTGCCTGCTTCTAATTTGAAATGGAAAGTTCACGGACAAAGCCTTATTTTGTTTATATGAAGAGATTTATTTTATTTGTGTTACTTATTTGATTTGGGGCTTGTTTTAAAATTTTGTTTTGCTATTTACATTTACATTATATTTAAGTTTCATTATTTAGCAGTCGCCTTTATCCAAAGCAACTTACAAATGAGGTCAATAGAAGCAATCAAAACCAATAAAATAGCAATGATATGCAAGTGCTATATTATAATAGTGTTATATTTCAATTTCACAAAGAAATATGCAGCATTTTGTCCAAGCAATAATAAAATGACACGTTTAATTTATAATTTGTCTTAAATCTCATTTTGTTAAAAAAAAAATTGTGAATCGAATTGTGAGTTTAGTGAATCGTTACATCCCTAGTTGATTTACAATACCTTACAATGGCTGCTCAAAACATCTTATACTGTTTTGTGAATTCACAATTGTGAATGCAGAATTTGCCATCATTGCTTACCAGTTTACCCCACGATGAAGCCTGGAAGAAAACTTGTTGGGGAAATAGAAAGCATCAATGTTGTGCTATGAGGAAACTGTTGCCCTTTCCTATTTATTGGGTCATGGTTTGAAAAGGTCTCAGGGTATTTATATATTTATATCTACATGCAGATCTTTCTGGAATCTAAAGTTTAACCTTAATCTAAGTTCTCACAGCGGTTTTGGCCTATTCTTTTTTATACAGACTCCACAATCAGTTATAGTTAACATTTTCTATAAACAGCACAAACTCTCAACAATATTTTTATGGACATCTGGAGGTTTAATCTTGTCAGATTGTTTTCTGAAGTAACCAACAGCATTTCACAGATGTCATCTCACACCTTGTAACGAGGGGGGCCATTAAACAAGTCTTTACAAGTCTTAGTGTATGGGGGTTGCCACCATCATAATGTTCTGTCAGGCCACATAAATTCAAGTGACGATCCTGCCCGGGACATCCCATCAATAAACCAGTCAATCAACGTCATTACTAACAGGTACAGATATTGCTACAATTTTTTGGTTTAAATAATAGTTGGGGACTTTCATGCTTGAGATCCTCCATTTGGAATTTCAATACATTAAAAAAATATATATACATTTTCTTCCATAAACTTAAAGAATATAAGCAGACTGAGACTTTTTTTTTTTATCCAAAAACTGGTTCACTACAGGTGAGCACCAGAAAAGCCAGAAAATTAATAAATGTATTCAATCAGCAATTGAGCACCACACACTTGGAGAAAAAACATGCATTATAGATGTAAACATATTTCCTTTTCTTTATGCAATGTGAAGAACTGCAAAATGTTTGTACTTACCTGCTGACCATGAATGAAACGTAAAAGGAAAAGTTATTACAGTTCCTTATAGTTTTTCCAAACGCATAAAACAAGCATTGTTACAATATAAAAATAAATAATAAAATATAGCATTTAACCTTTCAGAATTAAATGAAGAAAAGAGAAACAAAAAATACAAACAACGAAGGAACATCTGAAGATTTAAACGTCAATTTGCTTCATTACCATTACTGAACCGCCCAATTACGTCATGATACACTTTGCGATATAAACTCTACGTCACTGGCCCTCGCCTCCCATGACAGAAGCCGCATCTCGTGCTATCGTCATTGCTTTGTTCGCTGCCTGATTCACCACACGCGCATACAGTAAGCCTGACAACAGTGTGAGTGTGTGTGTGTTTAACAACAACATATACTGTTTTTCCATCAGAGCACTCTTTGAAGTGTTGTTTCATGAGCTTACTGAAGGTAAGGTGTTTTATATTAGCCAGGAATCACCCTCAACAAAGCTTTACTTTAGTTAAGAGGTAGATGAGGGTTGTTTTCTCTAGGTAAGGCATTGGCACTTAAAGCCAATATAATATATATATATATATTAAAAGTGGCACTTCGGGGATAATGAAGGCCATTGCTCCCATCCTTACCGGCTGTATTTGCTTTCTTCAATAAATTCAAAGTAGCCCCTTCCATGTTCCTCCCGGCGTCTCTTAACACCCTTCTTATTCTTCTGATCAGCACTGATGTCTTTGTCCGCATCCCCTTTGAAAATAAAACAAACAGTAATGAAATGCCCGGACGTGTTGGACCTTGGTTTTAAGGGTGGCCCACACGACAGGAGTGCTCGGACTTAACCAGAGTTACAAAATGAACCAACCACCTCTGATCAGACAGAATATTTCGCTTGGTTATGTCATTATGGCATTCAGGATTTAAACTGCAAGCACTGATCTGATAATAAAGCAGACCAGACAAAAACGAGGGTGGGTGCAATTAGTTTTGATTGTGTTTTAAAGTGCTTCTCTCTAAAATGTAATGCAAACAATAAAAAAAAATAAGTGTTTTTATATATACACATTTAGCCTACTGTAGCTGGCTTACCAGCCAATGCTTTCATCTTTGACAACAAATAAACGGCGAACACCGTCAACACGCAATACCCTGAACTGACCTCGCACGGAAGTAGATGGCGCCTTCTAGCAACCTGAACCGAAACTAATATGTCCCTTTCTTTCGACGCTTTTTATATATTTTTTTTCACCATTTTATAGTACTCCTAACCCTATTACTCGCTGAGAATGCATTAATTTTACTATACCCCGCACTTGTTCATTGTCTGCCGTAAGGTTTTCTGCATAGCAACGTCCACGCGAGGGCGACCCGCATCATATTTTGCAGCGAGGCCATTCTCTCGCGAGCCAATTCGCGGTTTCAGAAACTAGCTAAACCGACCAAAACAACGCAATATAGAGCATAAAAATGCGTTAATTGTAGTTAAGAGTTTAAAATATACCTTTAACCGTAACAAAATATCAACAATAGCAACAAACTCCTAAAGACAAAAGGCTCGCGCGGGTAATTAGACTAGCTTAGCTAACACGGCTTAAAACAAATAAACCCTCAAAATCCTGAACTCACTAACTCAACTTAAACGCTAAACCACAAACTAGCGCGTACGTTGAACTGAAACCGACCGGATTAGCACGTTAGCTGTCTAACGTTACACAATAGCCACCGGTTAGCCGTTAGCCACATATGCTAAACGATGATCTCACCGGCTTCAAACCCCACGTGAACACGATACTCCCGGCGTTTCAACACAAAACTCACCCTCTAATGGATGAGATTCAGGCTCACCATCTTCATCGTCGATTCTGTCTATGATCTCGTCGTCTTCGTCGTCCTCCTCCTCTTCTTCTTCATCGAGGGCTTTGTCCATTTCCACGCCGGCGTCCCCATCCTCCTCCTCCTCGCCCATTTCATCGTCCTGACCATCACCCACAACAGCGGCATCACCCCCGTCTCCATTTTGCTCCTCGGCCTCCATGCTCTCACCCTCCGGCTCTTCTTCACCCATGCCTTCTTTTTCGACTGCAACACGGTTTCCCTCTGCCTCGGTTTCTTCTGTTGCTTCTGCCGCGGCAGCCTCTTCCTCTTCGGCCTGGGCCTCTGCATCGAGCGCGGCCTGCAGACGCTCCATAAGCTCGGCCTTCAATCCCTTGTCGGAAAGCTGGCGCTTCTTCAGCTCGTCCTTCAACTCGTTCACCTTAAGCTTTTTTACGTTGATTTCACTCATGTTGTCGTTTTAGTGTAGATGGACTATAAAAAACTAAAAGATTCGATCGTTATAATATTGCAATCCAGGGAGCGCTAACGGACGCTTTGCTTCTCTGAATTGCGCACAGCCGCGGTGATTCTGCGTCTGTCCACCGGCAAAACAATTCAATGGCGCCTTGGGTACTAGACCCCTCCCAATGCAACAGCATCGAGGAAACTGGGCGTGTTCAACCGTAATGACCCTTCTAGTTGCTTACGACTTTTCGCTCGTGAATTCAAGATGATTTAGTGGCATTGTAGTGAGCATTGCAAATGTAAATGCATCCTACTTCTTCTTCTATATGACCTTTCTAAATATCACCCTTATGAATTGTATTTTTATAAAATGCCCCCAACCTCCCGTGTTTATCAATGTGTTGTTTAGTTGAATACTATATATATATATATATATATATATATATATATATATATATATATATATATATATATATATATATATATATATATATATATATATATCTTGCTTACTTTACTTTATTGTCATTGTAACAGAGTCCCAATGAAATTGGCACAATCCAATCTGCAGCATATCATTAAAATCAATAATCAATACATTCGTACATACATACAATAAATCTAATCACAGGGGAAGTTGTGGCCTAGTGGTTAGAGAGTTTGACTCCTAACCCAAAGGTTGTGGGTTCGAGTCTCGGGCCGGCAATACCACGACTGAGGTGAACCCCCAACTGCTCCCCAGCATAAATGGCTGCCCACTGCTGTGTGTGTGTGTGTGTGTGTGTGTGTGTGTGTGTTAAATGCAGAGCACGAATTCTGAGTATGGGTCAAACGGAGAAGGTCAAACAGAGGATATCCAGGGCAGGTAACATCTCTGATAATACTCCTCACTTTCCTCTGTAGCCTGATAGCCTGATGGTGTAGACTTCATCCAGACTTGAAAGCTTGAAAACATCCAATCACTTGTTGCGCTGTTTTGACTACACGTTGTAGTGCACATTGGTCAGCAACAGTGCAGCTAGCATACCACACTGTGATGCAATTGTATATTATAGTCTCTATAGTGCTGTGATAAAAATGAATAAGTAGTCTTAAAGGCAATTGTGACCCTCCAAACATATACAGAAAAAAAGTCACATTTAATCCTAAAATTTTAACATTCATTCATTATATAATAAACAATGCATAAATTAAAGTAGTGAATATTATGCTGCATGTGCAGGTCCTTCTCAAAAATTAACATGTTTTAATAAAGTTCATTATTTTCCATAATGTAATGATAAAAATTAAACTTTCATATATTTTAGATTCATTGCACACCAACTGAAATATTTCAAGTCTTTTATTGTTTTAATACTGATTATTTTTGGCATACAGCTCATGAAAACCCAAAATTCCTATCTCAAAAGTGTTTTTAATACAAAAAAAAAAGTCAACCTTCAAATAAAGTATGTTCAGTTATTATGCACTCAATACTTGGTCGGGAATCCTTTTGCAGAAATGACTGCTTCAATGCGGCGTGGCATGGAGGCAATCAGCCTGTGGCACTGCTGAGGTGTTATGGAGGCCCAGGATGCTTCGATAGCGGCCTTAAGCTCATCCAGAGTGTTGGGTCTTGCGTCTCTCAACTTTCTCTTCACAATATCCCACAGATTCTCTATGGGGTTCAGGTCAGGAGAGTTGGCAGGCCAATTGAGCACAGTAATACCATGGTCAGTAAACCATTTACCAGTGGTTTTGGCACTGTGAGCAGGTGCCAGGTCGTGCTGAAAAACAAAATCTTCATCTCCATAAAGCTTTTCAGCAGATGGAAGCATGAAGTGCTCCAAAATCTCCTGATAGCTAGCTGCATTGACCCTGCCCTTGATAAAACACAGTGGACCAACACCAGCAGCTGACATGGCACCCCAGACCATCACTGACTGTGGGTAATTGACACTGGACTTCAGGCATTTTGGCATTTCCTTCTCCCCAGTCTTCCTCCAGACTCTGGCACCTTGATTTCCGAATGACATGCAAAATTTGCTTTCATCCGAAAAAAGTACTTTGGACCACTGAGCAACAGTCCAGTGCTGCTTCTCTGTAGCCCAGGTCAGGCGCTTCTGCCGCCGTTTTCTGGTTCAAAAGCACACGCCTGTGCACGGTGGCTCTGGATGTTTCTACTCCAGACTCAGTCCACTGCTTCCGCAGGTCCCCCAAGGTCTGGAATCGGTCCTTCTCCACAATCTTCCTCAGGGTCCGGTCACCTCTTCTCGTTGTGCAGCGTTTTTTGCCACACTATTTCCTTCCCACATACTTCCCACTGAGGTGCCTTGATACAGCACTCTGGGAACAGCCTATTCGTTCAGAAATTTCTTTCTGTGTCTTACCCTCTCGCTTGAGGGTGTCAATGATGGCCTTCTGGACATGCAGTGCAGGTCGGCAGTCTTACCCATGATTGCGGTTTTGAGTAATGAAACCAGGCTGGCAGTTTTTAAAAATTAAACCCCCTCCCCATCTTTTGCCTTTTAGCTCAGTGGATCTTTTGCAGGTGTTTTAGAGTTAATTAGTTGATTCAGAAATGATTAGGTTAATAGCTCGTTTAGAGAACCTTTTCATGATATGCTAAAACACTTTTTCCATGGCCGTGGGAATTTTTTGAGATTTCATGAGCTGTATGCCAAAATCATCAGTATTTAAACAATAAAAGACCTGAAATATTTCAGTTGTGCATGTGATCAAATGAATCTAAAATATATATAAGTTTAATTTTTATCAGTGTTTTCAACCACATAATGTTTATTTTAGGTGTTCGATACATTAGCCTACATTATGGAAAATAACTGAACTTTTTTTTTATTCACAATATGCTAATTTTTTGAGAAATGCAGTGACAATCAATAGTTTTTAATCAATTAACCCCCAACCCATATTAAAAGACCCCCATCATGGGGCGAAGGAGGGGGATAAGGCTTTAATTTTAGACCAATGTGGAGTAAAAGACCCCCATCATGGGGCGAAGGAGGGGGATAAGGCTTTAATTGTTGAAAACGATTGATTTTGCACCTTTAACAAAACAGAAAAGAGTAATTTTCGCCATAGCTGTTATGAAACAAACAACACTACACAAAAAACACTTATTTCATAATTTTTTTCATCACACAGTCTTTAAAATTTCATGAGCTGTTATGATACAAATAGGCTACACTAAAAACACTTATTTCCAATCTTTGCAGTGACTTGAATAAATCCGCGTGTGGGCAGCACTGCCGTTTGCAGATGTAAATGTTAGTCGGTGGGTGGCGCTATCTCATGATCGAGCTCACTATATGGTAACCACAGCAGTGTTTGTGATCTCAATTCCTTAGAGCAATGACAAGTGGGTGGTACTGTAACGGAGAACAAAAAAAGATGCAGACATAATGCAACAACAACCCAAGGATGAATATGAAAAGCTTTTCATTGTATCCTATATACCTTGCTTGCAATGATTTCCTAAGGAAGTTAAAAGTTAATAATGGGCATTAAAAACAACGGCAATTTACAGAACGGCTCGCGAGGAATTATTTAATTCAAGGACTTTTTGAATTTCCGTAAACAGAAATCAAATATTCACCTTTAGCATACTCACCGGATCACCAAGTTCTCCAAGAACATAAAGCACGGCACGCGAAATCTTTTCCAAGTGAAGTCAGCTTTTTTGCGTAAAAAATAGTTTTTGTTCTTGTTTTTTTTTAATGAATGGAAACTTCTTGTGGATGACGCGTTGAGATATTTTAATTGAACTTGTTCATTCAGAATATGAAGAATCAAACAGGATACTGTGAAACAACAGGCAGTGAGCGGTTCATGGTAAGTCGGCTAGGTGACTAAGTACTTCTGTGTGGCTGTAAGTACCGTAATATGCATCATTTGTTAGGTCAGCTGTATTCCATTATGACTACATATGATTCATATTGAGTTGAATATTAAATACAAGTAATTTCTGCATGTAGGCTATATATTTATTTACAGATGACGAACGTTCAAATGGGTCCCGTGTTCAAGGGTCACGCAGCGCAGAAGGAGCGTCTCCCGCCCGAGGGCGATTCCCATGCAGCACCTTGGACAGGGTTCGCGGGCTCCCTTCCGACACCCCTCACTAACTCTCTTCTACGGTCAAAATGGTCCAAGGAATCGTTAAATGATTACCCCCCTGAATACAACTCCATCAAGTCCACTGGGACGAAAAGAGAGACGTCATTCGACACAGGACATTTGTGCAAAAAGTGCATCTCTCATTTCAATGTCTTCAAAAGGGAAGCGTTAAAACAAATAATTGACGGAAATCTTTCTACCAAAGTAAGTGTATTTATTATATCATCAATTTGCGTATATTTAAATGCACTTCTATGCATTTAGAGCTGAAAAAAAAACAAAAACAAACAAACAAAAAAACAACAACAACGTTTTCTTGCGTGGTATTTAGTGGACTGCTACATGCGTGTCCACACCTTCGGTCAGAGTCTGTCTCGTATTTCAATTACATGTGAGGCGCATGTTTTTTCCCCCTTCCCCTGAAACGAGTTTAAATCGATTAGCTTTTGCAGTTGGTCTGTGATTCATGTGACACTCGTCTAGTCTTGATTACACTGGATGGAATATAGGGTATAATGGGTGGGATATGAAAACTCAGTTCCTACTGAGAACAATACAGTAAATGACACTATAATGTGATCAGCTGGGACAGAGATGAGATTTGCGGATGGCATGTGTCTCAGTATTTGGTGGTGGGAGAAACAGATTAGTGGAGAACTAGTTTTTTCCCCAGTAAACTCAAAATCTCTTAATATTTATAATAATATTTCAGATGGATTGAGCACTTACTTTATTTAAGATAAAGATAGGATGGGACTATCAGGGTTATTGTAGACAACTAAAACTGAAAGTAAAATTAAAACCATTAAAAACTATTTTGTTACTTGAAATAAAATAAACGTTAACTGAAATAATTTTTTTTATTTTAGCTAGTTGCATACATATCTCATATCTCAACATATCTCATTTTAATTTAGTTTCACGTATTGGTGTACTAAAAAAACAAAATCTAAAAATGAAATACAAATTAATAAAAAACCATATATATATATAAATTTTCTTTAAGTATAAAAAATATGTGATTATAAATAAAGTTTCTGATATGTTCTAATGAGTTAACTTTCACCAACAACATCTCTTTTTTCTGTGCCTCAGGATCCCAAAGTTTTCATTCATCTTTATGAGAGCATGAAACCACCTGCTAGTACTGTAGATGCCTGGGGCAATGTGGACGGATACTGTGGTGTCTGCTACACTCACTTTAGCCAGCTGAAGCAGGAGGCTATCCGCACGATCCTCACCCAGGACCGGGCCATATGGGCTCCACCTACCACTGCCAACTTCCCATCCACAAGCCTGAACTTAGGCTCACAAACGCTCCCCAGAACCTCAAGCCACCGATCTGTTGTCTCAGACCCCCATCAGAGGCCCAGCAATGCAGCACCGGATTGCTGGATAAAAGGACATCAACATTTGGAGGCTCTGTGGCCCCTGTCTTCATGCAAAGGAAACAATTTGATGTCTCAAAAGGTAGGCCAATTTTTTATTTTATTTTATTTAGATGTAATAACATATTGCACACAGCAAAACCAAATACAGAAACACGCTTCAATTACGCACAACACAACCAAATAAGGAAACACGCTGCAAATACTTGCAACACAATAAAATACAGAAATGCGCTGCAAATACTTGCAACACAACGAAATATACTGCAAATTCACACAATGTGACCAAATACAGAAACACGCTGCAAATACTCGCAAGAAACCAAATATAGAAACGCGAGTATTTGTAGCACATGTTGTCAAACTGATGAAGATATTCTTTTAATTTGCTGGTGCTTTTTCTATTTGCATATGTTTTCTTAAGTTACATAAGTGTTGGTTATGCCCAAAAATAAAAATTCACTTAATCACCCTCGTGTTGTTCAAAACCCATATTACTTTCTTACTTGTGTGGAATACAAAGGAAGATTAAAAGTGTTACAGTGATTTCACCCATAAAATGAAAGTTATTTGGGTTCAGTATTTTTTTGGAGCCTCTTGACTTTCATTGTGCAGAAAAAAACTTCAAATTATATTCGTTTGTGTTCCACAGAATAATCATACAAGTCTGATATGTCATGACGGTGAGTGAATAATGATACAATTTTCAATTTTGGGTGAACCTTCACGTTAATATAATACTAAACATACATTACCATTAAAAAGTCTTTTTTTTGTTGTTGTTTTTTTAATCAAGAAATGTATACATTCAACAATGACATGCATTTGATAAAATTGACAGTAAAGACATCTGCATTGTTACAAAAAAAATTCTATTTCAAATGAATGTTGTTCTTTTGAAATCTTTACTCATCAAAGAATAAGAATATTATTATAATAATAATAAATGTTTCTTGAGCATTAAATCAGCATATAGATTATAGCATATAGATTGATTTCTGAAGGATCATGTGACACTGGAGTAATGACTACTGAAAATTCAGCTTTACAATCACAGTTATAAATTACATTTTAAAACAGAAAATGCAATAATATTTCAAAATATGTTTACCATATTTTTTAAGCAACAAGTAAATGCATCTTACAGAACTTTAAAACACTTATTTTAAAAATCCAAACAGTCTTACAGAACTTTTCATCGGTAGTGTATGTATTCCTTTTCCAAATAATTCTAGCAATGAAAGAAGCACTTCCTCTGTTGTTCATATTTTATGTCCAGTACATCATCCATGTGCATAATGTAAGAGTATATAAATTAAATATGTATAGCTGTGACTGCTCACTAGGACTCACCAGGACACATGTGTGCCATCATATGATACACAGCCCTCTAGTTGGCCTTGATTAGATCCAGAGGCAGCAGATACAGGACCACATTTTATCCATGCCACAGAGAACCTTGTCAGAAAAAAAGAAGCTTGATCAATATCACTGTAATATTTAATGACCAGTGAAATATTCATACAGAGCGCCCGTAAATACAGATGAAATGAGAACGCATTATGGAAGTGAGCCAGAGAGTGAACATCTCAGAAAACTCCATCAGCACTCAGTACCAGATCTTTATATGATGGCAGAGTCCATTAGTACAGCTGCATTTCATTACACAAACATACAAGGTGGACTCACTCAGTCCTTGGAGTGGAATTAAAAAAAAAAAAAAATTAATGCATGGAGTAAAAGCAGAAGAGATGCATTTTGTAGGTTTTTATTTGGAATAGCAAACAGACACCACCGATATGCATGCTTTTATGGAAAGCGTAATGGTGGAAATAAGATGTGCACATAATTAAATCTTAGATTCTCTGTGGACGACAGAGAAGTGAGAGAAAGAGAGCAGAGATAGGGAAAGGAATAACAGCAGGGCCAATATTGCCATCTCTGCCCGAGGGATGCTCCCAGTGCTAATTGGCGTTACATTCTGCCAATGGAGGGGAGCAAAGAGGGGGCTCCTATTTCGCATGGCTGGATTGAAGCATTGATGAGACATAAAGGCAGAGAGAAACTCAGGATATGCTGATGACTGCAGCCAAGGGATGGTTTCTCAAACAGAGGCAAAGAAATGCAGTCTGTATTTTTTTCTGCTGAGAAGAGGTTAAATTTTGTACTGTAGTATGACTTATACCGTCAGTGCCTGCAGCCTCAGGCATTCATTGCCTGTATGCTGAGACACGTATAAAATTAGGTTCTTGACTTCATCTGCACGTATGACTCAGCTTGTAGTGGCATTCACTAATAATAGTGTCTGACTGCAGTGCAGTAAACACACTCATGTTCAGGGTGTAGTGTTCACACTGGCATATTTTTTAAATCAACATCAGAAAGACATTCAATTAAAGTTTATTGAACTGTATAAACATATTGCCTGTCTAATTTAGTGTGTAGTTTACCCAGAATAGTTCACCCAGAAATGAATATACCCAAAGTAAAGCCATCCAAGATGTTGATGAGTTTGCTTCTTCATTGTAACAGATTTAGAGAAATTTGGCAATGGATCCTCTGCAATGAATGGGTGCCGCCAGAATGAGTCCAAACAGCTCACAATAATCCACAAGCAATCAATGTGACTCCAGTCCATCAATTAACATCTTGTGAAATGAAAATATGTGTGCTTGTAATAAACAAATTCATCAATAAGATGTTTTTAACTTTAAACCACTGCTTCTAGTTAAAATATACATTTTCTATCCATAATATTGCTTTCTGTAGTGAAAAAGTTGCCTTGTCTGAATCAGGAGAGAATGAGGATCAATCACAGTTTACAAGCACAAACAGTCCAAAACAGTTCTGAACAAATATGTCGGTAGATTTTGATGTGAGAGAGATGATGGACATTTCACTGGAGGAAGTGTTATTATGGATTATGGACTCCTATTATAGCCAGAAGTGATGGATTAAACGCCTTAATGGTGAATTTATTTCTTACAAACACACAGCTTTTCACTTCACAAGACATTATTTGTTGTACTGGAATCATGTGAGTTGCTTCTGGATCATTGTGATGTTTTTATCAGCTGTTTGGACTCTCATTCTGACGGCACCCATTCACTGCAGAGGATCCATTGGTGAGCAAGTGATGTAATGCTAAATTTCTTAAAATCGGTTCTGATAAAGAAACAAACTCATCTACATCTTGGATGGCCTGAGGTTGAAAAAAATGCACCAGCTTCAGTCATTTATTCCTTTAATTACTCAGATTGACAATATCAGTGAAAATAAATCTTTCTCAGTCCTCCCAGAGTCCTTTGCATGCAGGGAAGGTGAATGAGAAGGAAAATGTGACGTCTAGAGCACTATGCAACTACGGCGCCACACAGCCAACGCGTTCTTCCAGTATGTCCTCTCTGCTACCTGCAGGAACAAATGCTGCCTTGTCTTTCTTTGTCAGGTAATATGTTCTGACCAGGAAAAAATAACTAAAGTTGTGACATAGAAAACAAAGAAATGCTTTTGTAATTCTGTCAAATCACTGAACATTCACAGGGCAGCACAAAAGTTGAATGTAATGGTTAGAAGAGCAAGGCACTTCTCAGAGAGCAGTGCTTCCCAACGCATGACAAACTTCAGTAGTCTTCTGCAGAAATCTCCTCCTCCAACACCAGCAAGCATTTTTCAAGCTGCAAGTAAGAGTAAAGAAAACCCTGGGATGGGGAAGGTATGGCTTAAATGTTCACTACAAATGTTAATTTTTGAATGTTTGCTACTATAGGCCACCAAAATGTTTGGATGCTTATATTATTAAGTGATATATTGTTATATTATGGTCGTTTTTAATTTGCCATTAAATTAGTAATAGTCAGAATTCTTCAGTTTTTTTTTTTAATTCTTTAAGGTGCACTCAGTAAATTGATTTATATTCTGCTATTATATAAATGTTTTGTTAAGTTTTCATTTACTGATTGTAGAAATATGCAAGCCTGAGAAAGAAATATGGAAGAGTATAGGTTTAAAAACACACTGCAGGAAATAAAGAAATTGCAAGGTATAAAGTCACATTATGAAATATTGTGTCTGATTATGAGAGATACAGTTGCTAATTATGAGAAATATAGAGTAAGATTTATACTAGCATGCAAATGCTAGAATAACTAGAATTAATAACTAGAATAACACTACCATGCAAATGTCTTGGGGTCAGGAAGAATTTATAATGTTTTTGAAATGAGTCTCCTATGCTCACTAAGGCTGCACTTATTTGATCAAAATACAGTAAAGGCAATAATAATGTGAAATATTATTACAATTTAAAGTAACTGTTTTGTATTTTAATATCCTTAGAAATAGAAACTTCAAAAGAAAAGTATTTTTTAAAATAGAAATGTTTTGAAATATTATATTAGTCTTTGCAATAACTTTTGATAAGTTTTATTCATCTTCATGCATCTAAAAAAAAAAAAAAATCGTACAAACTTTTGAATGGTAGTGTGCCTATTTTATTTTCTCAGTGGTGGATTACATCTTCCATGGTAAAAATAATAATAATAATAATAATAATTCTCTGTTTACATACATCCGTTATTTAGTATTTAGTTAGCAAGATGAAGTGAGTATTTGACTGGTCATGGGATGTTAACATGGCAGCTACCATAACCTCCATGAAATATTAAACTACTTTATTAAGGTACTGTTATGACTGGAGTATTCATCATTTAAATGTTTTCTTTGTGTACCATTTTCTGAATAAGGAAAAATGTTCCTTCCTTACATACCACACCTCTGATCAGATGATTCAGGTATCATTCAGTCTGTCCTTGTGATGTGGCTGCTTTCTTGCTGCCTCACGATTTAGAGAAGCTGCTCATACTGTAACCTCTGAATGTGATGTTAATGGCCTTCCCATTCCATCGCACCACCTCCTTGAGGAAGGGAAATCAATTTAGTTTAATTGTAGATTGCCCTGACTTCACTCTCCATAGTTCACACTGATGGGACTCGTCTTGAGTTTCAAATTATATGGCTCTCAGGGTAGCACCTGGTAGCTAGATCGCACTCAGCACTGCATATCCAGCAACTGTAGCAGTCAGAGATAATGGATTCTTAAATAATTCATTTTGTGTAAATATGATTTGACAGACTCAGGACAGAGAAGATAATATCAGTGGACAAATGCATTAGATATCAGACAAAGCATTAACCTAAACCTGGTTTAGATGTATGTTCAGTGACTTCATAGAAAGTGGGATATTTTAAGTCTTAAATATTACTGTTTAAGTCTTAAATATTACAGTCCTATTTATATGAAATATCCAGTTAGTATATTGTTTTGGTTTTGTTCCCACCAATTCTAGGTCAAAGTGATGCTGCGAGTGTGTTCAGTTCCTATGTCTGACCCGTCTCAGTCCTACTCTTTCAAACTGGACTTGCACAAGAAACAGATCACAGTGCTGAATCAGAGGCTGACTGCTGGAACTACAGTGTCCTCAAAGACTTTCACCTTTGATGCTGCCTTTGGCCCTGATTCAACCCAGGTCAGGGGCACTGCTTTATTATTTCTGTCTTATGATGTGAAAACTGATCTGTCTACTGTCTGGAGCCCATCTGAGTCATAAAATCCAAACATCCGCAACACTCTCAGATTTGGTCACATTTGAGTGCAGATATACGATATCTGGATATTCTGATCCAGTACAATTAACTGAGCTGATTTCACTCATTGTTAGATGCACATTTGGATAAATAATTCCACATCCCAGGAGACAGATTCCATGTGAAAGGTCCTAGAAATGTACAAGTAATTACAGTTCAACTGACAAATGATGAAACAGTGTTGTCATAAAAAAATCAAGTTGAAGTATTATTTTTCAGGCAGACGTTTGTGAGAACAGCTTGTGTGAAGTGCTCCAGTCTGTGCTTGCAGGAGCTGATGGTTGCATCCTAAGCTTTGGACAAACCAATGTGGGTAAGTGGGGGATCTTTTTTATCTTTTTAAAATCTTTTTTAAACCTATAAAGAGTGACCTATGAAAAAAATAAAAGAAAATTATATATATATATATTGATATATGTCTTTTATGGCTCATATGTTCAGATTTAGTGAGATTATGGCACTCACACTTGCATGTGTGTGTTTTGTGTTTTGTATCATATTTGACACATCAGACTTTTATGGCTCATATGTTCAGATTTAGTGAGATTATGGCACTCACACTTGAAAAAATTTTTTATATAGCTCCTCCATTTTATTCAGAGGCCCAAACTGGACAAAAACATGCAATTTGGCACTGTTGTTGTTATTTATATGGCCAAAAAGTAACATGAAGGTCTGATAGCTTGTAACGTAAATCAATTAGATATGTATATTAAACTACTTAGATAAAATGCTATAACAGTTGTCTCTTTCCCAATAAAATGTCTTAGTAGATTATATATGATAGGATGCTTAGTTTTGATGCTCTGTAGTTTTAATTGTAGGATTGTTTTACTTAGAGTAAAAAAAGGTAAATGCAACTTAGTATCTTCCTAGTATGACTTTATACATCTCACAGTGTAGCTTAATATCTTGCATTATGATATTTAATCTCATAAATGTAAACCTTATTTCTCAAGTTTGACTATTCATAGCGCACAGTGTGACTTTATATGCTGCAGCCTGACTTTATTTTATTTTAAACTTCATTTCACAATTATCTTTTCATCAAACAGGCTTCCGTAGCTTTGCGTCTCCATAGCTTTGAGCCTCTCAATGAATGCGGATTAAACGTTGTTCCTTCAAGGGACGGCATAGAGGCTACACAGTGTGTCATCACAGGTCATTTACCTTTAAGGTTATTAATTGTTATCCACCCAAAATCATGACAAGAGTCTCTACATGGCATTTGGAGTATGACATCATTCTCTATTAGCTAGATTGAATTACCCAGCCTCCAAGTCGGCCCTTGGCTCCCAGCCAGACATCATAAATCTTTTAAACCGGCCCATGCCTGACTGCCAGTAAAGTGCTTTACATTTAATTGGTAGTGACATTGCCACAACAATTTTTACACCCCAGTTTGTAAAGTAATTAGCATATTTCAGTATGTGATTTTTTTTTTCATCTAAAATACTGTTTATTCTTGGTTGGGGTTGCCAAATGGGGTTTTGTTATTTAAAAAAACATAGCATTCTCACTTAATTTTTTTTCGGTTTACAGGAATGTCTTACACAATGATTGGCCATGATAGTTCCACTCAAAGCCTTGGAGTCATTCCCTGTGCTATATCGTGGCTTTTCAAGCTCATTAACAGGAAGAAAGACAAGACATGGGCAAACATCTCAGTTTCCGTGTCAGCTGTAGAGGTCTGTGGGGAAAACAATGCCATCAGAGATTTACTCTCTGATGTTGACACGGGCAACTGCAAGATGAACTATAAACCAGATGCTTACTTCAGAGAGGACTCCGTCTATGAGGCAAGTGTCGATCACACTTCATTTGTTCTAATATCTGGACATTAATTTCCATTTATTTGTGCATCACTTTTCATATTGCTCTAAATATTGTACCAAAGAAGCTTTGCAAAAAATAGTGCATTACAACCTGAGGGCACAGTTACTTGGAAAATTTCCCTACAAAGTTAGTTGGATGATGGAAAAGCCTCAGCTGAGTTTAAATTCAAGCCTATGCAATGCTCATGGATCATTTAAAGGAATATTCCAGTTACATCACACGTTATGCACAATCCACAGCAACTGTGGCCTAATGTTGATGACTTTAACAAATTATTTCTAATCATTGTTAGTTTTTTTTAAACAGCATAAGTTAGGCCCATATAATCGAAATTAACAGGGTAAATTTTTGTTCCATTTAAAGCATCATTTTTACAGTTATTTTAGGTTTTTGGTGGTCCATTGTCATGGCCATTGAAAAATTGTTTGTAATACAGAATTATTCAAAGGAAATCAGGTTAACACACATAGACTTTGCATCTTTGGCTATACTGTATTGAAAAGTGAGCATTTTAAAGTTTTGTGGATTGGTCCATTCACTTCCATTGTAACCCAGAATTTTTGCTTTTTATAATAAAAAGAAGGACAAGGGCCACAAATTAATTTTGTGATAATCTAATCAACTTTATGCCACAAATGCTGTTGATTGAGCTTAATTTATACAGAACCCAGAATATTCCTTAAAACAACTTTTTGCATGAAATTGGTATAATAAATATTCATGAGCAATCAATACAAATTTTATACATACTCATTGATATGTTAATTGAGACATTCCCACTTACTTGAGAGTCTCATTATTGAATTTTGCTATCTTAATTCCAGCTTTCCAACCACAGTGTACTAAATGCTCCAACTCCAGAAAGAGCAGCTTTCCTACTAGATGCAGCTCTTGCATCTCGCAGTGGGATGGTGGACAGTGGAGGGAGACCACCACATTGTTGTCACATGTTCTTCACCCTCTATGTTCGCCAACAGGACATAGGAAGCAGCACCAAATACGGGAGTGAGTTCAGTTGCTTTTTCATGGCTCTAATATAGAGATATGTATGAGCAGATTCTCAGTACAGATCTTGATATACAAAGGCCAATTAGATGACATTTCTCACACAATACTGATCCAGGAGAGTGAGATTTCATGCTTGTTTCTGTTTTTAGCATATTAAAAATGGCTGTTTTGCATTTATGATATAACTATATACTTTCCTCAGTGAATGTGGATCAAAGCAAGCTGAGCCTGATTGATTTAGGGAGCTGTGTGGGGGAAAGGGAAGAAAGCAACTGTGGAGTCTGCCTCGCTGAGCTTGGAAACTTTATCACAGCCAATCTTAACAGGCATAATAACGCCCCTAATAGGTATGACTATGTATATCTCACTTATAAACATAGAAAATTACTAATAGTATATGAAAATAAAGCACAGTAGTTTAATTAAGTAAAAAGCAATTAAGTAAATTTAATTATCAGTGATAATTTCTTCATTACAGGGGAAGTAGATTAGCAATGCTTTTGCAAGACTCTCTGAACAATGTCAACTGCTCCACCACAATTATTGCCCATATATCCACCTTGTCTGAAGACCTTACAGAAAGCCTTTGTACGATGCAGACTGTGACTCGGATGCGAAGTCAGAAAAAGAAGATAAGGGTATGCTTATAGACATGCTCACCAGTTTTCAGGTTCTGTTCATTTAGACCTTGCTTTACGTTTTATATAAATCCTATATATCTCATATAAGTTATAACATCTCCGTTTATTTATTTTTTGAATTATGGACATGTTCTCCACTTTTCAGTTCTGTGAATTTAAGCTAAGTTTTTCATTTTTGCATTTTTTTCTTCAGAAATCTTCCTCAAGCTCGCCTGGAGGAAGAAGCTTAGGCAACGAGAGGAAATTTAATAATTCCACTAAGCTAAGATTCCAATCTACAGGGACACTGGATCAAGATCTCTCCTCTCCTGGTTTCTCGAGTGATCCAGCATTTTACCCTGGGAGTGATAAGTCTTGTGATACCATTAGCTCTGTGGATCCTTCTGGCCTTGTAGATAAAGAAGTTACAAATAGAAGCAGAGAGATTTTGCCTATTATTCCATCTTTACTCAAGAGCAAATTGGAGTCCAAGAAGCTCTCGCTGATGAAGTTTTGTGAAATCTCTCCACCAGTTGCCAATCGCATAAAGCAGATATCAAAAGAAAAGGCTAAAGAAGAGTCAACACCTACAATATTGCAAGATGAATCAAATTTTGAGTGTCTGAAGTGCAACACATTTGCAGAACTCCAGAATCGACTGGGAAACATAGATGGAACAGAGTTGGATCAATGCAAAGATCAAGAAGTGAACACTATGAGCAAATCACCTCACTTAAGCCAAACCGAGAAGCAGTCCAATTCATTGGACATTCAAGCATCAAACAACAGAGATTCCAATAGCACCAGACAAGGAAACTCCTCAAAAACATTTGTGATAATTCACAACAGTGAAGAAATTCCAAGTACCGCCAATTGTCCGCCACAGTTAGATGTCGTCAAACCGATCGATCCCATGCTGTCTAGCCAATCTCCAGGCAAATCTAAGCTTTATAATAAAATAATGAATGTGATGCCCACTGCACTATCTTTGAAATTGGAAGACCAAAGTAAAATGAGATTATTGGATGATTCCACAGTGCAATCTGAGACACGAATTTCTCCCATCGGCAAGAGTTGGCAGAGATCTACCTCATCCTCTTCTTTTTCATCATCGCTGTCTTCTAGTTTGAGCTCCCCACCGGCTGTTTCTGCCTTTTTGAATGGAGACATTACACATTGTACAGGAAAAAAACAGAGAGAGATGCGGGCCACCATCACTGTGACTGTTCAGAAGCCCCTGGATCTTAATGGAGATGATGAGCTTGTGTATACCGTGGTTGAGGAGGTAACAATAAATGGGGCCACTGAGCAAGGAAAGGCACAAATATTAAGTATTCATGAGTCACACTCTCTCCAGGCTCTAACGCCAGGAAATCAGTCTGTCAGGATTATCGGCAGCATAGGTGAAGAACAAACAGCAAATTATTATAGTTCCAACTCTAATGCACAGACTTCAGAGAATGAAGTCTCCACGGCCTCATCAGATGCAGCTGTAAAACACACAAAAATCAATGCACATATTGACAAGGTAAGTGACTTCACTGATTTGAAAAACCTGCCGCAGCATGATACTTGGTCTGAGGTGCCCCTGACTGAAGATGTGAAGGAGATACCTAAAGGAGCCATTGTTAAACTTGACCCTCCCTGTGAGGTCTCCAAGTCTAGAAAATATGCTTGTGAAATTAAACCTGAGCAGAGCTGGATGTGCCTAAACAGCAAGAAAGACGTCAAGGATGTCCCTCACATGAAAACAGAACAAAAGAACCAACATAATCCAAGAGAAACTTACGAAAAGAAACAGTATACCAAGACAGACAGTCTTGTGGAATGGACCAAAGACAATATGCCATCAACATCAACAAATGGTCCCAATCTCAAGAGAAAAGAGACAAAAGAAGAATCTGGAATAGCCGGATGTGCAATGCTAAACCTGGCTACTGAAACTAAAACCAACACTAAATCTCATTTTGAGGAGAGCAGCAAGTTGTTTAATGTAAAACTGAAAGCATTATCCGGCAGGAGCCAAACTTGGGATCATAGTAAGAGCAGGCGCTCGACAGGAAGCTTGGAAGGTAATTCTAGCTCAAGACTTAAAAGCAAATTCCTTGAAGAGACGGCTTTCATCGATATGGCTCCGAAAGGGCTTTTAGATGAAGATTACATTTCAGGTCAAGCCAGCCCTCTAGGTTTTAAAGAAGACTTTGAGGACTTTGTTAGATGTCGAGCTAGTCAGAGTCTCGGAAGGGTTCCACAGTTCTTCCCAATGCATGATGCCAATGATGCAACCCGGCCATCTGAAAACGGTCACTCTAAGAGCACATCAGTTAATAAATTCATGCCCAGTTCAAAGATCCACAAGATACCAATCTTGTCCCCCAAACCAACTAGACACTCAATCAACAGGAGCTCAAGCTTTTCTCCTAACGGAGCACCTGTCAGCCAAAGCTGCTGGTCAACACTCTCCCTATCCCGAAGTCAAGACAACAGTGGTTTGAAGTCACCCGGTGCAGTCCGGAAAGGAAGAGCTGAGCTTTTAAGAAGCAGTAGAGACTCGCTTTCTGCTTTTAGTCAAGGTGGGTCTGATTTAGATGAATGTGAGGAACTGGGGACGATGAAACCTTTCGTTCACGCATTGCCGTCCCCATATAGCCGGATCACAGCTCCACGGACACCACACCATTGCAGCGGCCATGCCAGCGATACCACCAGTGTTCTCAGTGGAGAGCTGCCTCCTGCCATGTGTAAAACGGCTTTACTCTATAACAGGAGCAGTATGGTCAGTAGCGGCTATGACAGCATGCTTAGAGACAGTGAAGCTACAATCAGCAGCAGTTCAACGCACAACTCCATAAGTGATCAGAGCTGCTCGCTCGGTGCTGCTAAAGGCATGAGAAGTACCAAGAAAAGAACCAACATAGGTAAGGAAGTTTTTTAAATCAATGCATAGTGGCATAAAAAACAATATGGTTTTCACTTGTCTTTGTCCACAGGGTCCAGTCTAAGACGTCCATCCCAAGAAAACCTCCTGTCGCTGAAGAGATCCGTCAGTGGGCCTAAAACGCACCGGGTGGATCGGGGTGGTTCCGACTCTTATGAAATTAAAGTCTATGAGATTGATAATGTAGATGGCGTACAGAAGAGAGGTGGGGCAGGGAACAAGGTGAGGTTCAAAATGTGTCAATGAAAAAAATCGTCTGTCTGTCTGCTTTGTATTTAATTTACAAACTGCTGTCTTTGTATGGTCCATTAAATTGGTAGTGCTTGAATCAACTCTTGCAGTTTTCTGAATTGCTTAGACACAAAACTCTGTTATTTAGCCAGTTAACCTGACTTGCAACACTGTTTTCTAAAAGTAAAGGCTGGGATATCTTACACGGCTTTCATCTAGATTTTTACCCCGATTTGCAATCTGTAGGAGAGCATTAGTTGCCACTCTCAAAGCAGTCAGAATTTAGGTGCGTGTTTGTTTATAATGATTTTAAAAGTCATGTAGTGTATAGTGTATTTCAGCCTTAAGACTAATTTCTCAAAACTTAAAACCATTGATTTTTATTTCTTTTTTAAAACTCTGACCCAAACTAGATACAAAATATACTGATTCAGAATAAATGTGATTTTACATTGTTTTTACATATTTTTTTTCTATTTCTGAAAAATATGCAACTTTTTGATGAAAATTTATGAAATATTTTGCATTATTTTGTTTTTCAAATGTGTTATTTGTATAGTTTTCGTTCAACAATTTATTTATGTTTTCATCCAACAATGTATACATTCAGGAATTTTTGACAATGTTGTATTCTCTTATATACAATGATTCAAATACAGTTCTTTTTTAAAGTAGTAAAGATACTTTTTCTCAAATGGTCCATAATTTAATCAAAACAATATTGTTATCACAAAACCAAAACTGTATGTTCAGGAATGTATGTTTTTTTGTGTTTGTGTTCTTATTTTTCACTTAAGTTTATGTAGTATTATTATGTTGCAGAGTAAAATGTAAAGTTGCACATTCATTGTAGTAAGCGGCCATGATCGTATTGTTTTAAATAAATTTCACAGTGTGTAATTCAGTGTATCTGTGTATTTGATGGCTTTGTGGGTCAAGATTTGAATTAGACTGAAGATAGCTGAATACAGTGTTTGTTTTAAAAGACTGTATATCTAAAAAACTAATATTACTTTAATATAAAAACCTGTGGTGTAATGGTAGGCCAAATGCTAATCTCAGGTGACTCACTTTTTATATGGAGGCAAACTTACATTTTGTCATCCACATTTTCAGGGTATAGTCCTCTTTAGTGCAAAGCTGAAATTCCTGGAGCATCGACAGCAGAGAATAGCAGAGGTGAGGCTCAAGTATAATGCTCTCAGGCGAGAGTTGGAACATACCAAGCATCATCTGATGTTGGACCCTGGAAAATGGACCCGCAAATGTAAGGGTTAATATGTTTGCTTATTTACATTAAGTAAATTTAAGCACTACAGTAGGATAGAAAACTATAGGGTTGTTTATGATTCTGCTTAAAGCCCATACTGTGTCCTATCAATAATTACTATGCTATTTGTGTGATGTATTTTGCAGTTGACTTATGGCAAACGTTTGAGGTAGACTCCCTGGAGCACTTAGAGGCTTTGGAGCAAGTCACTCAGCGGCTAGAGCGTCATGTTAACCTCTGTAAAGCGCATGTCTTGATGGTCACCAGCTTTGACGTTACACCCAAGTGCAGACAAAAGTTGCGGCATCGGCCCACGGTAGATCATGCAGCGTTCGTAGGAATATAGCATGTCAAGATCTTACATGATCACTTTTACCTGTTATGCAATATATTATATGATATGCGTGTAAATTTACGGAGCCACTTGGGGGACATTGTGACGGAAAAAATAGGAAGGGAGGAAGAATATTCTTGTGGTCTCTACCCCAAGAAACTTCATTCCCACAAAATTTTGCTAGCAAATGCAAAGTTTCTAGGGGGAATACAAAAGGATTGAAATATAATTTTTTCTTCCTTCTCATTTTATTTACCTTCATGTCACTCGAGGGGCTCCTTACAAATCCTCTAACCATCTGAAAATGCAGTGATGCTGATCATGCTTTACTTGAAATCTAATTTGCTGTCAATGTTTGTATGGTTAGCTTTAGCATTGAGAAGATCAAAACAACATAATGGATTGCAGAATACTGTCTGAACTTGGAAGCACTGTTAAGGGCTTTTCTGACTTGAAATTGTTAACCCAGGGTAGTTTTCTTTTTCACTGCTCAAATTTTAATTCTGGATAGTCAGGGTTCAAGATTTCACTTTGCACATTTGTAAATCCTTTGTAAATGATGTTCTTATGCATATTTAACACAAGTAGGCTATAGCATGCAATGAGCATGTGAGCTATATAACTGCTTGTCCATCTGTAAAAAATGTTTAACATTTAATCTGTATCTTTCTCAAGCATTATTTTGTTTGCAATTTATCTATTGTTAAACAACATTCTAGCACCTTATTGTTTTACACAGTATTGGGCTTCATTTTGCAAATTTAAACCTATTCCTTTTCAAAATGACTGGTGTGAAATAAAAAATAATTAAGCCAGGGTTACAAAAATGTCCTTTATTTGGGGATACAGTTTCCTCAATAAAAGCAACTTTTACTGAGAGTCACCTTCAAGGTGATAAAAACACTGTAAAGAAGTCATTTTTAACACCAAGTGTATATTTTGTTGCTCTAAGAGCACATCATTTGCAAGTCAATTTTATTGTAAATTTATTGTAGATGCCTTTGATCCTTACTTGTTTGCGCTAATAAAAGGTTATTATGCATTTTGTATTTTGTGTTGTATTTAAATAATTATTTTACTGAAATTGTAGTTAATTATTTACAAAATTAATACCCACTGTAATCATCAGATTACTGATGATTACTTATTAATTACTAATTTCTTAAAAAAAAAATAGACATTAAATCCGTGGTTCGTTTTTCACAGAGGATTACTAAAACATTCAGACATATTGCAGTGAGACTACTGATCAGCTCATCGTGCTGTCATAACACATATTACCCGGCTGAGATGAAATGCAGAGTTCACAGATGGTACAACAGAATAAAAAACTACCTTATTATAAAGTCAGAGACAGTTCAGACTGCAGCAGCCCACCGTAATGACTCCAAGTTTCAAGGGTTGCGTTACTTTCTGCTCCAATTCCTACATATCTAAACGTCCATTTCACGTTTGTCCCCAAAGCTGTAATGTCAGCCCATAGTTTATTTATATTTTGGGGAAAGAGTTCTGAAAATATTTTGAATAGCTTTGCATATGAAGCTGATGGATTACTGAACACTGTTGTTGTTGTTGTTGATTATGAGTGATTCATAATGACTGAAAGAGATAGTCTGATGAGTTCACACTGCTTATTATAACATTATTAGATATTATTTGGTTTTGTTGATGAAGACTGCTCAGTCATTTATTTAAAATGCAAGTAAGATTTTTAAAAGATGTTTATAAAAACACAGGCCTAGTGTGCACCTGACAAGACTAAATATAAATTGCATTAAGGCCTAATTTATCATGTATGCAGTTATATTTCTCATACATTCTGTGGGTAAATAGAAAGTGATAATTGAGACACCTGAATGTGTTTTAAATTGAACAGGAGCCTTATGTCAAATTTTCTCTCTCCCAAATACATTTCAGTGCCCCACATGAACCGATGGGTGGCACTAAACGCCCAGCGAGAACGAAACCTTGAAAAGAAACGCCCCTGTTTGGATCGTAAACAACTGCACAGATGCAGAGACAGGCAGGGTATCGAAACTGATTGCAGATCGGTCTGTGTTTGACAGAGAGCGGTCTGGGCTCTCTGGTTGAGCAGCTCTGAGAACAGACATGGACGCTGCGCGTGCACGCGTTTACAGATGCGGACTATTGTAACGTCAATACAGAAACTAACCGTAAGTACGACAGGGATATTTCAACGAGTCGCGTGTCTGTGTTTCGTTTTGAAATGGTTCTGATGGAAATAAAACAGTGATAAAGGGCAGGACGCTGTGAAATGTGTACGGGACACTAAAGCACGCGCCCTTTACACCATCTTTCAATCATGTGTGGACTGTTTGTGTGCACCATATGCTAAACTAGATCCTTAGGTGAAGGTTTATAAATCGTCTCTATTTACATTTAATAATTTAGCAAACCATAACTGTGTAGAATACTTGGAAGTTCAATAAGCTACAAGTTTCAAAGTGACCAAATGGGCAGAGAACACTTTTCTTTTCTTTTCTTTTCTTTTCTTTTCTTTTCTTTTCTTTTCTTTTCTTTATTAAAGGTTCTGATTTAGTTTATTATCTATTCAATATTTTCGTCAGGCATGTGAACACCTGACTGCTGTTTAATATAGGCATGTCCTGACATCTAACTTAGAAGGTTACTGGACACAGTAATCACTTTGTCTTTCAAATTATGATAATTCATGGTATACTGCACTCTAAAAGTGATTTTAAGCTGTGACTGTGATTTGCACTCAAAACAAAAAACAACAACAACAAAAACTTTTTTGATATTTACCATTGTATTAAATTATGCCATTTTTGCATGGTACCTCAATATAAATAATTCTGAAATGTTTCCATAAAAAAACAGCATTTTTTTTTTTTTTTTTGTAAAAAGTAAATTTCTTTAAGTTAAAGTATTGCTGTCTACTACATTAAATTGATCAAAAGTGACAGTAAAGACTTTGTTACAAACATTGTTACAAAAGTTTTTTTTAAGAGACTGCTGTTCTTTGAAACTTAATATTCATCCAAAAAAAAAAAAAAAGAATCCTCAAAAAAAATATATTTTTTTTCAACACTGATAAAAATTTACATATTAGAATGCTTTAGTGGATCATGCAACACTGAAGACTTGAATAATGGCTGCTGAGAATTCAGCTTTGCCATCACAGGAATAAATTACATTTGTAAGTATTAAAATTTTAAACAGTTATTTTAACTTGTAATAATAGTTCAAAATATTATTATTATTATTATTATTATTACAATATTACTGGTATTTGTGATCATATAAATCAGAGAGCATCAGAGACTTCTTTTCAAAAACATTAAAACAATCCCATGAATGGAAGTGTGGGGATGTATAGTATATTAAATAAGCAATTTGTTCAATATTTAAACTTTATTTCAGCACAATTTGTGCAAACAAAACTGGTGCCCTTTGGCTGCATTAGATACAGTCACTCTCAGCATGTCTTATTATTTGCTCAGCCTGTTGATATATGTTCACACTCAGCTTTCATAAGAGTTCATCTTGACACCGGTCAGGTCAGTTGTGGTCATGTCATGTCAAAAAAACTACTCAACTTTTCTTTCAGCCTTTTCCAGCTCATCATACACCCTGTTCTGTTACCACACTGGCAGTGACACTTTATTTACAATGAGGACACTCATCCACACTCCACCATTTTTCCATCTCTCTGTCTCTGGTTTCACTGCTTATCCTTCGAAATGCCTGGACAGAGAGAAAGACAAGAGCCCCTATCCCATAAATCATTCATTGCTGCTATAAGTGTCTCTTGGTTTTTGATAACACCTGTCAGTTTGCGCTTGCTGTCGGCTTCAGGAGTAACTGAAGTGAGCACTGGTTCACTATTAGGACATCCTGTTTGACAGCTTCACAAGTTTGTCCTCAAGTAAGTCCCAGGATCTGCTTGAAAAAATGTTCAACAACACCAAACCTTTCCTACTTGTGTTTTCTCTCTGAATTCTTTTGAACTGAAAGATTCATTTTATGGTAAATGTTTTGCATTGTCACTGCTGGTAGATATGAACAGCATAAGGAACAGCAGGGAAAATAATTTGAAAAACTGACATCAAGTATTTAAAATGTTTCCTCTTTAATTCTGATGAAGATATAGATTAATTTTCATGACCGTCTATCTTCTTTGTGATCACCTTGCAATTATGGAGGAGTCCGAGATGAGGAAGTCTGTAAGATGGAAGGAAACAGGCAGAATAAGTCTGACCGCAGAGGACATAATTTCGTCTCTTCTGACAGCCTCTGATGAGAATCAGAACAAACTGCAGGAGGCAGAGGCTAAACACAGCTCAGAGAACATGAACCCAGAAGAGAGGTCTCCAACAAACATCAAGAGCCATAGCTGCTCTGTAGATCATGGTAAGCATTTTATATTGCAGTATTCTGGGGCTGTGAATAACCATATTGTTTTCTTGATTAATAAAATTAATACTTAAGTTGTGGTTCATCCTAAAATTGGAATGGAAGTACTTCAGTAGATGTATATATATATGTGTGTGTGTATATATATATATATATATATATATATATATATATATATATATATATATATATATATATATATATATATATATATAGAAATGGTCCATATGACAACATATGACTTACAAAAGTAATACGATTTTTACTCTTGTTTTAAACTTTTTTAATCAGCATGGGTGCATTAAATGAATCAAAAGTAGCAGTAAAAGCTTTTACGTTGTTATAAAAGATTTTTATTTCAAATAAATAATGTTGCTCTTTTGAACTTTTTATTCATCAACAAATCCTAAAACAATATGCATCATGGTTTCCACACAAAAATTAAGTTTTCAAATTAAAATATTAAGAGTATATTAGAATAACTTCTGTGACACTGAAGACTGGAGTAATGGCTAGCGAAAATGTAGCGTTGCCATCAAATTGATAAATTACATTTTAATATATATTAAAATAGAAAACGGTTCTTTTAAATTGTTATTATATTTCATAATATTACTGTTTTTACTGTATTTTTGTTCATAAATGCAGCCTTGGTGAGCATAAGAAACTCCTTTAAAAATATTTTATAAATATTTTTAATAACACAAGTTATATTGATCACCTTTATGGTGCTTTTAATGGAGTTTGCGAGGAAGCACTATGAACCATTAGTGTATGGACAAGAGCTTTCTTTCAAATTATCATTTTGTGTTCCATTAAAAAATATCAGTTTTCAGGTTTGCAGTGACATAAGGATGAGCAAATAGTGACAGAATCTTTACTTAAGGTTACATTTAAACATACTGGCTAGTCACAAGAGATATTAAGTAGTTAAATAGAAACTTTAACCATAAACTTGGACTTGGAAAAGGCACTGGATTGATCATTTACTGAAGCTATAAGTATGCAATAGCAGCAGTGTTCCTGAATTCCCTCCTGGTGTGATCTCTGTACAGGCAGTCTCTCTGGGATTGTACCACCTGGGCCTAGTCCTTCTCTTCTGGCTTCACTGCAGTCCCTCGCTGAACACAATGACCACATGCTCCTCCCTCATTCCTTACACCAGGTGCGTGCACTGCGAGTTTAAAAAGGTTACTCTCACATAAAGCCCACAACTAAAATAAAAACTGGCATGAAAATACCTTGTTGTCTTTTAACAGAAGTGTGCATTATATGCATTTTGTCTCTGCATTCGTCATCAAATACACCTGGATCAGTAATAAAGTAAAAGGATGACGCCTATACTGTCAATGTGACAAATGTTTGATTAATAAATTACACAAATTTCACTAGATTAGCTAGATTACTCTTGTTTGGGATATTTTAAGGAAATAAAAGCAGTAATCTTATTCTTTTAAGCTATTTATGTAGAAGCCTGTTTCAGCCATGGAATAAAATATTAAAGAAGGTAACTTGGTCTTTTTATAGGTAACTCATACAATTCTAATTTTATATTTCATAGTTGGACTTTTTTCTTACAATATTTTGAGATTTGCAAGATAAAAAGTTAGAAATGTTACATATAAAGTCAGTACAACATAAAGAGATGTTTACTTGCAATTTTTTTTTAAAAAGAAGTCAGACTTGTTAGATAATCTCACAGTTGCAAAAAAGAAAAATAAGAATTTGAATTTAAAAAATGGCAAATTACCTTTTTTATGTATTCATTTAAATTATTTTATTGCAGTAACAAATAAACAGAATTGCAAGATGTAAACTCAGAATTCAGAGAAAAAAATATAAACTCTGAGAATTCTAAGACTGAACTATGAGTTATAGACTCAGAATTGCGAGATGTAAACTCACATCTTGCGATTGAAATTGTGATTAAAAAAAAAGAATTGTGAGACAGAAAGTCGCTATAACTTTGGCCTATGTCAGAAACAAGCTGTATCTTTCTGTTTTAAACTGCCTGAATAAATTAAGCCAAAACATGATATAAGTAGTACAAAAATAATCTATTCTTGCTTTTCTATATTTTCTCAGCATTTTCAGGCATCCTGCATGTCAATAAGCTTCAACTCTTATCGACTAAACACCATGCGCATTTATAGTCAGATCTGTCAACAAGACAAACTACTGAAATCTGCTCACTGGAGTTGTTTTTTTAATCTCCCTGTAGAGTTATAATGGGGGAGCAAATTGCTCTTCAATGAGATTATTGTTGTTAGATGCAATCAAGAGTACAAGAGAAAACTGTTTATTTTCCTGCTTTACACTAAATATAGAAGATCCATGTAAGAGAATGCATTAGATGCACAAAAGATAGAGCAGTTACTTTTCTCGTTCACACTCACTGTCAGACCACTTCACATGTTCATGCAGTATCGTTTCATTCTGTTAACGGTCCTTTTAAAGATGCTCCTCACTACAACTAATGAAATCAAGACTCTAGATTCAGGTCTAACAGGAAATAGACTTTGATCGACCAGCTGAACACTTGATGAACTGTCTTTGGAAGATAAATGTGGTAAGGAGATTTAATTTTTTACTTGCTCATATTTTTTCTTCCATTCCAGATAGCGGAGGGCTACTTCCTTGAAAAGGACTGTATCCTTTTTACATATTAAACCCGCCACTGTAATCATCTGATTTCTGTCTGTTTCCTCTCTGACTTTCCTTTCTATCACTAAATGGTCCCTGTTGATGCTGTTGTCATAGTGACCAGGGCAAGCGTTATCAAAAGAGTCTCATTAGGGTGTGTCTTTCCATGCTGACTTTTAGGGTGTTGCACAAAAGGAAGGATAGTGAAAGAATTTTAAGTAATTTGAAACAATGAAAGAAAGATTTATTTTATGATTGTCACCATATGTTCTTATTAAACGAAATTAAAGTTTGGGGGTTTTGAAAGAAGTTTCTTATATTCACCAAGGCTGCATTATTTGATCATAAATACAGTAATATTGTGGAAATATTATTACAATTGAAAATAATTAAAGAAATCATTTACAACATGATCCTTCATAAATCATTCTAATATGCTGATTTAGTGCTCAAGAAACATTTATCATTATTTTAATTATTATTATCAATGTTGAAAACTGTTTTGCAGCTTAATATTTTTTGTGGAATGCATGAAGCATTTTTCAGGATTCATGATGTACAGAAAGTTCAAAAGAGCAGCATTTTGTAACATTACAAATATCTTAACTGAGACTATATATATATATGGTTTCCTTAAGCATTGCACATTTCAGATCAGTGGGCAGTTGAGTTTCTCCAGCTAGAGAAGCTGTATCATGAAAGACTACTGTCTAATCTGGCCTCCATACAAGAGGAATGGGGTAAGGATGCCAGATGATTATGTATGATAATATGAAAAAGTATTTCCTGAAGTAAGTTGAACGAGGGGAGGTAACATTGTTTGCATGTGAGGGAATTTCCTAAAGCATTGTGTTATCTTGTAAGACTCCTGTTGTAAATATAGAGCTGTTGTAAGTTGAATTGCTAGTTTCATCCTTCATAAGTAAACAGCAGTGGTACGGTTTGATCTCAGGAAACTGCTCATTTCCCAACTGTACTCCCCTGCCCAGACCACATGTGAGTCTGTTACTTCACCAATATCACTGAAGTACAGAGGTCAGACTCTCCCCTCTTTTCTGATTTAACTGTCAACAAGGCCTGACTGTGGAAAACGAAACCTGAAGAATGTCACATAGCTTTAGCTTTTCTGGTACAAAGATTTTTTCATGAAATGTCAGGAACTATGTCTAAGTGTATATGTTTTTATATTGCTTTTACATGTTCTGTGAGTACATACTGTATATGTGTGACAGAAAATGAGACACAGTCAAAATGTTTCAAAGATTCAAATCCATATGTTTGGTTTCAGAGTCCCAGAGGAAAGGCATCGTCCAAGCTGAAAGTAACTCTCCTTTAAACTCTAACGGAACTGACAGAGAGAGAGAACATGTGGAACTGTTGAGTCATATCTGCAGAAAATCACACCAGAGGTGAGACTGTGTGTAGACGAGGACTCTCTAAGCAAGCAGAGAATAATAATAATTACAGCATTTTCCCCTTCCTAAAATATTTATCCATGCCAGTACCAGGCCTCATCAAGCCAAATCAAGTTTGACCAACTGATTTATAGGAAAAACATCGAAAATGACATAAATTTGTACTTTTCTTCATTCTTAATATACACACACATTTATATATATATATATATATATATATATATATATATATATATATATATATATATATATATATATATACTTTTACTTTCTTACTTTGTAAGAAGTTCTCTTTAAAGGTGTTTATATATTTATTAGTAATATATTTACAATATATTTTATAATATTAAAAAATAAATAAATATTTTACAAATCACACACACACACACACACACACACACACACACACACATATACACACAATTGATATATAATTTAAACTTTTAAAAGTTTGAGGTCAGTAAGTTTTTTAATGTTTTTGAAAGTAGTCTCTTATCCTCACAAAGGATGCATTTATTTGACCAAAAATACAGTAAAAATAGTATATTGCATTTACTTTGTAAAGAGCTTTGAGAATCTACTTAAATGTATATTTTTAAATATATTATTTGATATATATATATATATATGTGTGTGTGTGTGTGTGTGTGTGTGTGTGTGTGTACATATTTTATAAATATTACATACATATTATAAATGTAGCAAATAATAAATCATTATTTATATTTTGTTACAACAGCAGAGTTGTAATACTGAAATGAATTTGACCACTTCTACTTCTCCTCTTTCAGACCTAACCTCTTTTTGGAAAAGGTAAAACATTACAATTGTTTTATTATCCACCAGTGCAGTTTATGTTTCTGGGAGTCAGATTAAAGCAGTCTGTTATTGCAGAACATGGACGACATAAGACTACACAACAGCTCAACCCTTGTGCCAGAACACAGAAGATCCAAATCAGAACATGCTTCAGTGAACTCAACCGAGAGAGATAACCGGGCAGACGACGGCTCATGGCTAGGAGCTGAACAGGAGCCAGAAGAGGACTGTGAATTGAATGAGGAGGAGGACGAGGCAGGTCTTGAGGAGGATGAGTGCTGGAATGAGAAGCTGCAGGATGACACAGTCTGTGATGGCCAGGTTCCTGTGGATGAGCTGGCCAACCATTTTCAGGTAGAAGAGTTAAGACGCTGTAGGAGTGATGTTAATCTCTTACATATTACCATCTGCCCTTAGAAAAAATAAGCATGCTGAGACACCATCCGTCTGCTGCAGTCTTTCCAAACCATCCGCTTACTGAACGATTTATATTCCTCAGGGCCTAAATATGCAATGTATTAATCTGGGTCCTCAAACTGAATTTTTGTGACTTTGTAAAAGGTCTAATGGGACTTTCTTCCAATTCTCAGGCCTCATTTTTTAGCCACAGGGTTTTGTGAAACCAAAACAGTGTGATGTCATCCATAGCGTTATGGCAGCCAGCTGCAGGAATTTTATAAAGAAGCGTTCAGGGAGTGTATGATTTCTCAAAGCCATTGGGTGTGGTTGTCTTAAATAACAGTCCAACATCATAAACCTTCTCCAGAACTGTGTCAAAGTTACTGACTTTTTCAATCAACAAACACGACAACTGAATGATGATTACATTATTTGTTTGTTTGTATTACACAATTATTTTATACAGATTTGAAGCAATTTTGTTTTCCCCTCATATTACACTTACACATATTACACAAAAAAAAAAAAACAACTTAACAAATAACTTAAAAACAAAAAAAAAAATAGAAAAACAAACATTGTGAATGACTTTAAAGAAAAACATTCCAAACCTGTATGACGGACTTTCTTCTGTGGAACACAAAAGAAAATATTTTTAAAAAACTGTTTCAACTGTCTTTGTCAATACAATGAAGGTCAGCATGGTCCAAAACACCTCTGTGAGGACAAAAAAAACCTGATACATTTGACAAAATATTTGATTTTGTGTTCTATAGAAGAAAGTAGATCATACAAGTAGATTTCGAATTAGCAAATCATAACAGAATGTTCATTTTAGGTGAACTATCCCTTGAAATGAAAATGAGTTGAATTTGCACTAGTAGTGTGCTTCAAATATTAAAAGTATATTTAAAAAAAAATGAAATACATATATGAAATAAACACTTTAAAAGGTGCACTTTGTAAAATTAATTTTTGATTTTAGATCAGTTTTAATATTTTTTGTCATGCTTTAAGTACACTTGTTTTAATTTTAGAAATAATTATGAAATTTCATATAATGATGTACTTAAGTAGCTACATCAAATACATTAAATATAAAGTTAAAGTAGTACATTTTCATTTAATTGTAAATTACATGTAGTTATGTGTCTAAAAATATAACATTTAGTTCGCACTTAAGTATATTCTTTAGTATAATTTCCATAATTAGTGCTCTTTTTAAAAGTATCCCTTTAAAGTCTGATCACAAAAATGCAGTTCAGTTCCTTACGATATTGCACATGCTGACCCCTAGTGGTTATTGGTTGTTATTACATAATTTGCTATTGACATGCTTCTTAAAAATAATTATGCACCAAATTTTGCACAGTTTATTTCATTAATGTCATGCTTTAATTCTGATATTTCTGTAGAAGTTTGCCTCAAATGGATTAGTCTCTATTTTAAAGAAGAGAGTCTACATCAAGGAAACAGAGAATGCGCTGCCACTAAAAGACTCAACCAAACGCAGAGTCCGCTTTAGAGAGCCAGACGATGCTTTCGATCAAGGTATGATTGTAAACAAATATTCACACAGGGCCTTTGAGTATTCAGATTTCTGTTCTGCATTAATGTGAGACTGATCAAAGCCCATCTTTCTCATGCATACAGATGAGTCGGCCAGAAACTCTTGCCTCATCCTTCTCATCTTGTGTCTGGTTACTGTGGTGATTAGCATGGGTGGGACTGCTCTTTATTGTCTTGTTGGAGAGGCGTACTCAAATGTGTGTGTCGACTTCTCGCAAAACGTGGACTTTTACTTTGGACCTGTACGAAGAGGAATGGACGCTCTTGCACAGTGGCTCTCTTCTGATACATCATAACAGCTATTTTATGCTAACTTAAGTGGAACTCTTTCTTTATATTATCATTTCACATTATTTTCTTTCACATTACCAGACTGGCCTTAATAAATACTTTTTTAGTGAGTCTATACAAATCACACAGGGCTTCCTAATGCATAAATTAATTTGTATAAAATATTTAACATTGGTACGAAAAAAAAAAACCCTGAATATTACAGATAATCCTAATATACCACTTATTACAAGATCCTTTCTTTGGAGCCAGTTAATTTTTTTTTTTTTTTTTTTTTTTTTTTTTTACATTTTAGTACTCCAAGATACTACATTCAATGATTTTCTTTGTATTTATGTTTTTATTTTGACTAGTCACTTTTCAGTTGGGCATTAATCACTGAAATTAATATAGTATGAACAAAATAAGCATAAATGGGTGTATGTTAAAGGAATAGTTCACTCGAAAATGAAAATTAGCTGATAATTTACTCCCCGTCAGGCCATCCGAGATGTAGATGAGTTTGTTTCTTCATCAGAACAGATTTGAAGAAATACTTCACTTGCTTACAGATGGATCCTCTGCAGTGAATGGGAGCCGGCAAAATAAGAGTCTGAACAGCTGATAAAAAAAAAAAAACACATCACAGTATTTCATAAAGTAAATCACACGATGGACTCCGATCCATCAATTATCTTGTGAAATGAAAAGCTGCATTTATAAGAAACAAATTCATCATTCAGGAGTTTGAGTCCTATTTTAATTTTAAATATTTTAATATGCTCAGAACCAGAACCCTGTTTCATTATATGTGTTTCTGTTTTTCTTTCCCAAGTAATATACATGATCTCTAAATTATGGCTGGAAATGTGTTTTTTATATTTTAAAAGTGGTTTATGCTGTATAGCTCTGTCAATAATAATACTGGATTGGTCCTCTGAATGGTAGAGAAGATGATGCAGCAGTAAATGGAATCGGCACACATAATAAAACCCATGGTGAAGTAGGAGCATTTCTCTTTAGAAACACACACACCCACAGACTGACTCATAATTTCATTTCAGAATCCAATAGCAACTTCGCTAATAATTGAAACTTGTAAGATGCACAGAGCAAAAATTATTATAGAAATAACACGAATGATTAAGAGATACATTCATGGTTCTTAAGTGAATTTTATGAAAAGTAGGGGGAAGTCGTGGCCTAATGGTTAGAGAGTCGGACTCCCAATCGAAGGGTTGTGAGTTCGAGTCTCGGGCCGGCAGGAATTGTTGGTGGGGGGAGTGCATGTACAGTTCTCTCTCCACCTTCAATACCATGACTTAGGTGCCCTTGAGCAAGGCATCGAACCCCCAACTGCTCCCCGGGCGCCGCAGCATAAAAATGGCTGCCCACTGCTCCGGGTGTGTGTTCACAATGTGTGTGTGTTCACTGCTCTGTGTGTGTGCACTTCGGATGGGTTAAATGCAGAGCACGAATTCTGAGTATGGGTCACCATACTTGAACAAAACCGTACAGTTGGGTACAAAAAATTGAGAGATAAAGTAGGCTATGTATTGAAATAATTCATTCATATTGCTTAATTTAATTTTACAATATGTGAATCATTAAAAACAAAACCGTACAGTTGGGGACAAAGGTCTGAAATATAATAATTTTGTAATAAAAATGTATTCATAAATAGAAAATTGTATTAAATTGTTGTAATTTGATAAATAGAAGCATTTTCACACGTAGTCTGATTATGATTTCTTCAAATCAGCGTTAATTCAGTCACTAACAGGCTGCATTCTTACAATTTATCAGCTGATATTCAAATGTAATTTATTGCTAGGTATATACATATATTAGCTTTCACATGCTAATGGTCAAAAAATATATATATATTTGCATACTTGCACTTGTGTAACTGTTGTGGTAATATCACCTTTACAGCACGAGATGTCTCTGTACTTCAGTGTGTGACATTTTCTGGAATTTGCACCCACAAACAGTGGGATTCATGGTTTAGCTACACTTATCAGAAACACAATCTGATCCACGAAACGTCTGATTTTTGCACTGATGCTGTAGAGTGACAGCAGAGAAGCAGCAGCGGCCGCACTGACCTCGTCTGTGTTTGCCTCGCGCGCAGATCACAGTCACAGTGAAGACGCTTACATCGTCAAGCAAAAGACCGTACTGTAGCATAGCCAATAGTGTTCGGGGCGACCGGCTTCACCGCTCAGTTTGTAGTGGAGGAGGTTGCGCGGATGTGTACCGAGGGTCCCGGAGGGCTGTACAATGGGCTGTAGCCGGACGAAACCGTGACCGACTGGAAAAAGCACTCATTCAGTCAGCTGACGCTCTCTGCACGTGTTCGTAGTTTCCAGTTTTCAGCCTTATTGTAGGCTACTTAACATTGAAGTGCCCATGCCACAAATAATATAAATAATTACAACTGAAACAGAACAGAAAAAATAATGGGAACCGAATAGTAAGTAGCCTATTTACAAGCAACGTCAAATAAATAAATAAATAATGAATAGATTTACATACGTCGTACATGTGTATTGCTAAATGATCACAATGCAGTTATATTAGACATACGTGTGACTTTGTAGTAACATAGTAACAAAATGTATCATGGTACCCTAAAATACCACATATGTTTTTCTATAGTGTAAATTATATATATATATATATATATATATATATATATATATATATATATATATATATATATAATTAAAATGCACATATGTTATGTATGATAGATCATAATTTGTTTTAGGTATAGATTGAATTGCCTACTGTCATGTCATGGCAGTGAGCTCATAGTATTAGTTGAGCTTCAGCAGATTTTGTCCATTGAGATTATCAAATGGGATTACAGGGTTTGAGAATATTGTTGATTAAAGGCATAATGTTTGGACAATCACATCATCATCTGGAATAGGTTGTACTGATAATCGAGGTTTTTAAAGCGATTCTATCTATCTATCTATCTATCTATCTATCTATCTATCTATCTATCTATCTATCTATCTATCTATCTATCTATCTATCTATCTATCTATTCTATCTATCTATTGTAACAGATGTAGCCCGAGCCAGAGTCATTGGCCATCATGTGCAAACAAGGCGTCATTGTGCTCAACTGCGTGGGACCAGTAAATACACAAAGACTATTGTTAAAAAGCACAGGAAGGGGTCAGTTTACACACATATGCAAACAAAACCTCCAAAACGAAAAAAAATAAAAACGAAATTGACCTATAAAAAAAAATGATAAATGGAGTTGTGTTATTCTGAGAGAACTGTTGACTGTGAAATGCCATGGTGAAGGCCTGCATAGAGAATGGGGCCCACTGCATAGGTAGTTAATGATATTCTTTCAACACAGTTTTCTTGCTCTATAATCTACTTTTTATACCAAGGAAAAACATAAATATTCAGAAATACATTAAAAACATAAAAAATATCAAATATTTTTATAATTTAAAATTCTATTTTAACATGTTTTAAAATGTCATTTATTCCTGTGGTGGCAAAGCTGTATTTTCAGCAGTCATTACTCTAGTTTTAAGCGTCACATGATCCTTCAGAAAGCATTCTAACATGCTGATTTAGTGCTCAAGAAACATTTCTTATTACTATCAGTTGTGTGCTACTTAATATTTTTCTGAAAATCTACTTTTTTTTTCTTTTTTTCAGGATTCATTAATGCTATAAAATCATTTATTTGAAAAATTAATATTTTGAAATATTTGAAATGTATTTTTATGTCAATTTTAATGCATCCTTGCTAAATAAAAATATTAACTTCTTAAAAAGCCTGACCCAACATTTTTAAATAGTAACACAGATTTTTTTTAGACGGAACTACCACAGTAAAGCTCAGGAGAATGGTGTATCATTGGAAGCTGAGGGTTTGATTCAATACCAGCAGATATTGGGATCCTTCATATACAGGATCACTTCAAAGGTGGGTTGCATGTCTGTAAAGATGTTTTATTATTATTAAAATAATTTAAAAGAATTGATTGTTAAAAAATTACATCATAATCATTTATTAGTAATATTATATATATGAATTACAGTGACTACTTCTGATCTACAGTACAGTGAAACTCCAGTGTATTAGAGAAAAAAAGAGTCCTAATGGTAACACATACATAAGTTACTATGATATTTGCCCTGTGTGTGCCCTTTGACCTTTGCTTCACACAGCCCTTGTGCTGTCGGTTTCTTTAATCTCATCCCAATTAGTGGGAAGTATCATTGACAAAGGCAAAGGCGCTCAGTATTTACAGGATGTGAGTGTCTGTCGTTCTCCTTTGAAGCGCTGCTGTGGGCAAACGTGCCTGCAGAGCAGCAGATGCCTGACAACTCCTCTGCCTGGCTTTCACAGGAACGCTCACTGATGTGGATAGCTTTTTAACCATCAACACAGGACCTGAGGTGAGCAACAACTCATCGTGTTTGCAGATCTATATTAAGGGTCCATAGGAATTTGATTGACTTATTGAATATGAGCTCTCAAAGTTTGGTTTTATCTAGGTTTCAAGCAGTGCTTAAATTAAGCTTTGGGTATCCATGGTTGCAAGCTGCTTATGAATAATGCAAAGAACTCTCATATCCAGCACGATCCAACCAACTAGGAATATGTGGGATTTCATGTTAACGAGAAACTTTATTGCAAAAGTGACATAGTTTGTTTGTTTGTTTTTTTTTTTTTGTTTTTTTTGTGTGTGTGTGTGTGTGGGAGGGGGGTGATGTGAATAGCATGATGTGAATATTATGAAGAAAATTATTGTCCATATTATGTAGTATTTCATAAGCACTCATATCAAATTGTTATCGTATTTCTTGCTGTTTCTTGCTGTTCAGATTTGAAGAGAGCTATAGCAGATTGTTTGCATCAGGCCCATTGCATGTCCTCAAAGAAGTCATTGATGTATTGGCTTTTTTCCAGCTGTCTTGTCTTCTTCATCAGGGAGGATGTGGCCATGATGCAAAGTGGCAGTCAGCCATGGCTTTTGCTGACAGTGCCAGTCTCAGAAGAATAAGGAAGAAGTTTGGGCATAAACCTCTGCCAGTTGTCAGTACTAGAATTAAAAAGAGGTGATTTTAAGTATTTATAAAAGAATTCTCAGCATTTCATTCTATTAATACTTTCTTGATCATGATTCGTAAGCTTTATTTAGCAGCTGACTCCCAAAGGAATGAAGGAGAATAGTTCTCAGGATGGAAATCTGGACTCGTGTTAATTTGCTTGCTATTTTGGTGTACCCCAGGGGAGCTCTGTTCTTCAGTAAGGAGATTGAGCAGTATGCTGTTCCCTTCATGGGTTCAGATCCATCTATGGTGGACATTTTGTTTGATATTATATTTTGTTTTGTCATCTTTTTGGATTGCTGTTTCCTTTTGGTTTATAGTGAAAATCTCACATTTTATTTATAAAATATCAAAAATAAAATATTGTAAATTAATTTGTTTATAAATATTAATAAAATATATGTATTGTATATTATATATAATATTGTATATAATATGTATCTCACTATACTTATTTTTTCATATTATAATTTTCCCCTAATTTGTCCTTTCTAGTAATATGACTAAAACAAGTCAAAATCTCTGCTGTTTTTGTAGACCATGCCAGTTTTCAGTTTTTGTTAGCAGAACAATTTTAACCCAGTGCTGCAGAAACCCAGTATTCAGTTTTCTTAAATTGTTACTTCACTGTAGATCTAATGGGTTCTTGACTACCCTTCTGCTTCCTCTTAAAAAGACAGTCTTTGACAGCTTCTTCCCTTGCTTTCCAAACACCATTATGCCTCTTAGTAGTTTTAATTACATTTCTTTTCGATCTGTCTTGTGCGAGCATGATTACTGTGATAGTGCTCTGAAAGCCTTCATGGAAAGAGCAGGGGATGATTCACAGTCTTTGTGATTCATCGTCCTGCTCTTTCATCTCCATGGTGATGACCACAGTGTACAGGGCGATGTCTTTAAGGTCAACAGGGTGTTGTCAGTATATGGTCATTTTTGATTGATGTTTTGCTGTGGACCCAAAAATGTGTGTTAATAATACAACAACAAAAAATTTCAGCACAACATCTCACTCAACCCACTTTGTTTTTGTTGTTGTTTTGCAGTTTTGAACTGGTTTCCTCTATGCTCTTGTCCTCAGGTTAAGTACCTGGCTTATGTAGGTATTAGTGGTCTCTGTTCCATGCTGAAGACCCTCTTTTCAAGTGTGGTCTGCTGGTTCATGGTCAAATTTAGTATCAGCTGGGGATTGCTTACTCAGGTCCAGTAGCATTATAAAAAACATTGGATTTCTGTTGAGCTGCTACAAGAAAATCGAATGTATAAAACTCTCAAACGCTCAGTCATACCACAGAACATCAAGAACTGCTTATATAAACTCACAAATGTCAACTAAAATGTGTTTCTTCTTTATTAGTTTCCAGAATTTTGCTCAGTTGGTTTGTTCTCCAAGACCAACAAGAAAGCAAGTAAAAAAAAACAATGCACTGAAATTTCTAAAACACAAATTTCTAACATCTCTCATACACACCCCTAATTTGTGTTGGTTTATAATCAATACTCAGTGTTATTTGTGTGGAATGTGTGATGTCCTGTCTCACCCATTGCCCTTTTATTGGTCCTAACAACCTTAACAAACACACAATACAGTCCTTACTGACAAGAACCACCCTAATCGACCATCTGAACAAACACAGAATCCAGTTCTTACTGAAGAATGGACAGTAGACATGAGCACTCTGTCAGATTTACTCAGCCTAGTTGTCCTCTTTTGTTATATAAGTTAAGAAATTTTGCATTGACTTGTGTAGCCAAAAATGATTGTAATGAGTGTCGTAGGCTTGTTCTTTGTTTGTGATCCAGTAAAGGTTTCAGATCTTAAAGTGTATACTCTGACCCCAAAAACACTTTTGGACAATTAAGTCACACTTAACAAAAATGTCTTTGCAATAAATTACTAAATATCAAACAAATTGGTGCCAATGCTAGAAAAATTAAGTTGAAACCTTTCTCAGAACTAACAATATTTCACTGAGGCAATTTACTGTTGCTTTTGAAAGCAAATCTATATTAAATATTTGCAAGGAAAGAACTTGCAGAAAAAGTGAGATATCTTAATGTTTGTGAAGTTGGCTTTAATCTGTGTCCTAACATGCTTTTGACAGGAATCTGCCACTAGGGGTCCCCTTTTTCTTTTTCCACATCTGCTGATTATGTGGCGATGACAGTAAAGGTCATTGGATGTGAGAGGGGAAGATGTTGTTTGGGGAGATTAGAAAAGGCAATGAATATATCTTTTTAAGGAAAAGAAGAGAGGTGGATGAAGAACAGGGGGTGAAAGATGCAGGCCAAGGTTGAAGCGGCCTGGCAGGCGTGAGTTAGAATGACTCAGCTTCAGCTGCTTGCACAGTCTCACAGGAAATAAAGATGCCGGGATAAAGCTCGTTTTAATGTGTATTGTCACACTTGACTAAAGAGGCAGCAACAGTGTGTTGTAAACACACAGATTTGCATACATGCATTAAGAACATGTAGAATATAGGAGAAATGGGTAGGATGTTATAAAGAAAGATTAGGTAGGGTTTTTTCTGATATGCAGTACCTTTTGAATGTTTAAGTTTTATAAACTAAAATGTAGAGTATATCTTCTAATATTAAATAAGTATTTTTTAAATGAAAGTTTACACCTAATAAGACTTACAGGGGTATCCATTGACTTCCATAGTATTTTTTTCCATAATGTGTGTGTGTGTGTGTGTGTGTGTGTGTGTGTGTGTGTGTGTGTGTGTGTGTGTGTGTGTGTGTGTGTGTGTGTGTGTGTGTGTGTGTGTGTGTGTGTGTGTGATCAACAGCAGAACGAAAGTCATCAAGGTTTGGAACAACTTGAGTGTGAGTAAATGATGACAGAATTTTCATTTTTGGGTGATCTCTCCCTTTAAATATATTTGCAAATTACACATATAATGATTAAAATTTAAAATATATTAACTTTAAATGTAATATTGAGTAACACTGCAGATAAAATGATAATGGAGTGCTTTAGTATTTTATTCATTACATCAAAATGAGTACTTTAAAACAACAAAAGATTATTAAAACCATTTAAAATTAACTTTAAAGTGAGACTTTAACATTACAATAATTTTACATTACAAAGTGCACTTTTTAAAAGTGTACATAAATGTGTTAAGAATCATTCATGAAAGTGCCCTTTTTATTTTATTAATATTATCAACAAGTACAGTTTTTAAAAAAATATTAGCTGGTGCATATTCAGTACAGTTAAGCGCACTTCTTTTTCACAAGGTAATTATCAAATGACTTTGAGGATGGAGGAAGAAATCTATGGATTGTTCACCAATTAAAACAATTACCAAGAAAACTTTTTCTTGAAGCATGACTATACAACTAGAATATTTCTAAATGAATTACTAGTTTTGACTGTTCAACATTAAACCCACACGTTTTATGTACATAAGAAGGAGACAAATGTACTGTATAATGGGAAGACCCAGTGGGGTTTGTAGATTGGAGACCCCTTTGTTGTTTTCTTCTTTCTCTGTTTTTTTTGCACTGATATTCCAGTATTCCTTTCACATCCTCAGCCACAGTTTCCACACATTAGTGTGCTCTTTAACACATTTTTATCTTTCAAATGCCATTCCCATTCCTCTTCTCCACCAAGCCTGCAGTTCAGTCCGGAGGCTTCTCTCTCCGGTACTTTGTACATAAAACCCTTATCAGTCTTCTGTACTCTGTCCTTCTCTTTCTCTCCCTCCCCCTCTCCTCCCTCATTCCAGTCCTCTAGAGGAACATTGTTTCTCTTGCCATGTTTTAGAGCGCCTGGTACTCAGAGTATACTGCAAAGCCTTATGTAAGTCGCCCTCCCTTCTCACACGTTAATTTTTCCCAAACATCACCCTGCATCTCAGTCCTCCCTCCTCCGCCCCTCCAGAGATGCACGGATGGTAGTCCGACGGATTGCATGAAACGGTTGCATGTGTAATCTTTGAGGGTTAGGGCTGTGTGTGACTTTTCTCGGCTCGCCACAGGAACGTGTTAAAGATCTGGACAGATCCGGTGAAGCCATGCTAATGTGTTGCTGTTAACTCTGGGGTGGAAGTGCAGGATTTGTGGGCTTGTTTTTTGGTTGCAGGACATCAGGCGGGGGAAGAGCACTAGAGCACTATGCAGCATCACTTACAGCTATGGGAGGAGGAGAGAGGGGGAGGGGTGATGAAGGTGTAGAGAAAGTGAGACAGGGAGGGTGGGGATGAAACTGAAAGGGTGAATGAGAAGAGGAGGCTGAGGCTGTAGATTAGGAGAGGATGTGAAATTCAGTGAGTGACTCGAAGGCGTGACGTTTTGACTTAATGTGACAGCAAGAGAACATGTTGGTTCAGTGGGACATAAACAGCAGGAGGACAGACTGAGCCCTAAGGGGAGTTTAAAACTGTTCTGAAGAAAATGTTTAAGGGTACACTGCAGGAAAATGATTTTTCGAAGTCGTAAATATAACATTATTGGAGTATGTTTTACAAGAAAATCATTTTCCTATGTAAACTTGTTTGTCTCTTGGCATTTCTTTTTAATTATTTACAAGCATTTTCTGAGTGAATATTGTTTCAATTTTTTTTTCAGTTTACTATTCCATAAGGATTTGTAACTTTTTAACCCTAAATATGATGATCTCCTTGTCACAAGAAAAGAGATGGATCTATTTTCACATTTACTTATTAATTCTTAATGTAAAAAAAAAAAAATCAGATGGCAACAGATTCATATAATGTGCATTTTTTGCATTTTAGATAATTGCATTTTCAGCATCATTACTCCAGTCTGTAGTGTCACATGATCATCCAGAAAAAAATATCTTTACTGTCACATATACTCAATTTAATGCATAGACAGATAGATAGAAAGACTGGGACACATATGCAGAATATTTTGGACACCGTAATCCGTAATGCAACAAACAGCCACTCTTTAAAGGTGTTTTGCTTTGTCTTAGATTAGTCCTTTGGTTGAGAGGTTGCATCTTCATTGTAAATCTCCAGCATCTTTAATTACCTCTGGGTCAGCAGAAATGCACACTATAGCACCTTGTTCATCAGGCAGCCTCACACACAAGGCCAGAATGAGAAAAAAATCACATTTGTTTTTCCTCAGGAGGGAATGCAGCTCACAGCACTCCATTTTATTAACCCGAAGGGCTGAATTTCACAGAGGAAAATGCACCACTCTGTCTCACATGTCTGTCGACTCACATTCGAAATAAAGCATGACTCACACTGCTCTTATCCCTGCCAACATAACTGGCATTATCATATATATATAGGCGCATTCAACAGATGTATATGGTGTGTAAACATAGAGTCTGTCCAGCTTCAAACACATAAAGTGTGTAAATATACAAAAGACATGAGCTTGTGTCCTGTTAGCTCCGCCTGATATTGCAACACCTTTTCTAAATGTCTCATATAGAAAGTGTGTGATGATACAAAAGACATGAGCTTGTGTCCTGTTAGCTCCAGTGTTTTAAATTTGCCCTCATAAAAATGATTGGAAACAAAGCCTTACTAATGGCTCATTTTCAATAAATCTCATAGTGTAACCTTTTTTATTTCTTATATGAGATGATTATTAATGAGCTCTGAATTTCTGCCACATGCCTTCTTTTTTTTATGCGTACTTCATTAGCTTGCAGTGTACCTCTGTGTTTATCAAGGGTTTATCAGTTCTTCATAATACACCGTGACAGCATGTGATTTATTAAGCTCTCAAAAGCTTCTGAAGAAGTTTTCAGATAAACTTTATCTTGCTTCTTGCACTATACATTAACTTATGTTGTTGTTCTTGCCTAATGGAACTAAATTAGGCTGATGTGTCTTGATTATTTTATCACAGCAGCAAATTCATCCTTATTAATCTTGTCTAACCAAAACAGGACAGTTCAAGTGGGAACATTTTATTAACTACAGGTTTTAGTTAAAAGAGCTGATCACCTTTTTGGCATAACCTATTTTTTATTTATTTTGTTTTTGATTTAAATTATTATTCAAAGTGGTCAATAAAAGAAAAGAAAATTTCAGTCTTTCTACTTTATTTCACATTTAATTTAAATGGTTTCTTCATAAGAACAGATTTGGAGAAATGTGGCATTGCATCACTTGCTCACCGCAGTGGATCCTGGATCCTCTGGAGTGAATGGGTGCTGTCAGAATGAGAGTCCAAAAAGCTGATAAATACATAACAATAATCCACAAGTAATCCACAAGACTCCAGTCCATCAATTAACATCTTGCGGAGCGAAAAGCTGTGTGCTTGTAAGAAACAAATCCATTATTAAGGTGCTTCCGACCAAAATACCAGTCCGTTATCAATAATAGCGCTTCCTCTTGTGAAAAAGTATATTTCCTACTGTCATCTCATATCAAAATCCACAGACATATTTGTTTAGAAATTAAGCAAAATTATGGATAGTGGATTTGTATTTTAGCTGTAAACAACGGTTTGAAGCTATATTGAGAAATTAGTTTCTTACAAACATGCCACTTTTCACGTTAAACACTAATTGATGGACTAAAGGTGTGTGGATCACTTGTGAATTATTGTAAAGCTTTTATCTGCTGTTTTGAAGAAACTCATCTACATCTTTGATGGCCTGACGGTGAAAAGACATTTGGCAAATTTTTATTTTTGGGTGAAATATTCCTTTAAAGGGACCCTGTCTAAATATACTCTGTGATTATGTCTCATATCACTCAGTGCCATTTTTGACTCATCAGAAATGGATATTACTCATAATGACTAGTAATATGTAAAATGGTAAAGCGTGACACTAACGTCAACACCACATGGTTTGATTCCCAGGGAGCACATACTGACTTCTAATTGTATGCTTTGGATAAAAGTGTCTGCAGCTTTCTACTTGACTTAGTAAAACATATATAATATGATTCAGGTTTGGCTCATTCAGCTCTCCTGTTCTTTTCCCATGAAGCAGGTCTGTCAAATTACAATGAGGTTTTGCTTTCAGACAATAATGAAAACCCACAACAATTTGGGGTTTATTACTTTTAATCAATTCAGCTAGCTACAAAATGTCAACCACTTCACAGACTGACAGGATACAGAAGGAGTTTTAATATTACATGCGTTGAGGACATCAATCTCACAGTTTAACCTATGTGTCATTCAGGTAAGGTATTTATTTGACTTCTTATAATAACTATTCAACATCTTAGTGATTTGGTGTGCATAGCTCTAAGTACAGAAGCAACAAAAAAAAAAAAAAAATAAAAAAAAAAAAAAAAAAAAACTTTTTTTGTTATGGATTATTATAATTTTTTTATCAATAACAAACCACACGGGGAAAGTAAACTAACAGGATACATCTTCTTATAAAAGTAAGGTCTCTCAGAAATATGCATCTTTGCTTTACATTGCAAATTATTTATTAATTTTTTTCAGAGCATCCAAAACCTATGATACAGTAAACAACCAGTCCCCAGCTTTCAGAACATCATTTTCTACACCAAACTGCATATTCATTTTAGAAAACAAGTCATTTTTGCAGGACCACCACACCAGCCTTGTTTCGTTGCCATCACATTTCCTTTTTAAGTCACTTTTGCATTATTTTACAACAAAGGTCACAGTCTGTGAAGTTATATTGACTGAAATGGTGGCACTATTGCAAACTTGCAGTAATATAGAACGTTCCACTGTGTCCTAATACTGAGCATGCTTTTGTCAATTTTGCTACTGCCATGATTTTTTTTTTTTTTTTTTTTGGTCATCTTTTTAAAACAAATTTTATTTATAAGACGCTAAGATCTACCATTTGTCATGCATAACGCACAATTCACATCACTTGGAATGCAATGTTTTTACTACTACAGCTACAGAATCTAGTTGCACATTTTCTAAACAGTAACTGATCATGGTTGTGATGAGGGATATGAACCAATGACATTGATTGTAAGTGCTTGTTGTATTAATATCATTTGCAAAATCTTTTTTCCCATTCTTCATTGTCATGACAACGTCAAAATAAGGAGACGATACTGAGATATACTGAAAAGGAAAGACAGCTTGTATAGCATTCCTATATAGTTCCTCCAGCAAAAATGTGATATATACACACACATAGGCTATATGTATACACATACAAGCGGATATATGTATACATACATACATACATATATGTATACAGGCAATAAAGAGAATAAAAACTTCACAAGTGAGCAAGAGCCATCAAGTCAGCACTATATACAACCTTTGGAAAGAATGATACAGAGTATAAGAAATCATTTTACGAGGACAATCATTTTAAAAGCTGACAGACGACACATAGAACGACATTTACAATGGGGGCTGGGTGATATGTGCATGTGTGCAAACCTAGAAGTAAATACCATGATAAGCGCATTGCCTTTTGACAAACTGCACGGATGGTAAAAGCAGGCAGACCAGAGGCTTAGCCACTGCCGAGCATCTTTGTGGCCCTCTGGTTGGCTTCATCAATCCTGGTCTTGTTGGAATCAGCCTGAAATAGTTCCAATAGTGCGTTATTAGCAATGATGTATTCATTAAAATTAAGCTATTATATACAGTTGTAATATGTACAGAATGTTATTAATAGTTATAGTTAGAAATATATATCAGGGTTATTATAGTTTACTGCAGTATATAAAAGTAAGTTAATTATTTACTTAGTATATTAAAAAAAAATTGTTACTTGAAATAAATGTTAATTAAAATAAAAAACAAACTTATTTTATTTCAGCTAGTAAATAAGGCAACATTTCTCATTTAGTTTAACTTGATGTACCAAAATAAAAAAAAAACATTAATAAAAATGAAAAACCAAATTGAACATGAAAGCAGAAAATACATAAAATCTAATTCAAATATTAACAAAAACTATAATTATATCTCAACTATACTAAAATAACACTGATATACATATATAGTTTAAAGTCATCATGAAATCAAAATGGACATTTAATTTCATGAACATTCTTAACTTTGGTGCATGTTTGTAAGTTATAAGTTTAGTTATTGCCAATTGTTTATGTTATGGAAGTTAAATATTTTATATAAAATATTGTTTCAACATGAAATCAAACTGCCCGTTTCATTCATTAATGAACATTCTTATCATTGGTACATGATGTCTTTTTAATAAAAATAATAATATATATGTTTATATATAAAATGTACAACATATGTATAATTATATATAAAATATATAATATAATTAAATAGTAATATTAATAAATAGCAATTTAGTAATTTCCAATTACTTATGGTATGGAATTCAAATGGGCTGCAAACAGATATTCATGTCAACTCAGTTTGTTGAACTGACTTTTAAAACAGCACTTTTTATAGGATTTAGGATGGTGTGTTTTATCATTAGAAAATCCAACAAGTGAATCTGGAGCCAGTCTATACCTTCTCCATGATCCTGTCGATCTGGCGGTTCTGGGTGTCAATCTCGTTGCCCATATCAAGGGCCATGTGGCGCAGGTTACCAATGATGCCTCCCACCTGCTCTAAGTTCTCATCCATCTCATTTTCCCTGGCGTCATCTGTTACCCTGCACACACAAGCACAATAGAACGTCAATTTAAATCCACAAATCTGACTGTATACACATGGGCTATCTATACATTTGACCTCTTAAGCCTTTTATTTGAGTGTAGACAGTTGTTGTGACCAGATTTATTTAACCTTTAAGCTGCACAATCAAACCGCTATCATATCCAGCTAACCCTCTGGACAAAGCATCCTGGAATCTGGGGCCTCTCACCTGCGGATGAAGCCTCCGCTGATGGCCATCTGTTCGCGCTCATCCACCACGCGGGCGGGCTGGCTTGCAACCACTCCATCCTGGTTGTTTCCCCAGGCCTTGCTGGCTCCGCTCTTCATTCTGCACAGAGTCAGGGGAAGCATGAGCGCTAGGGTAACCGGACACTTCCATATCAGCAGCAGTGTTCACAGATCAACGACAAACATGGATTACCAGGCAAGCATAACAGGGATGGGCTCATTATTTATTGTAATTTGTGATGCTATTTCTTATGGACATATAACATACATATACTTGATGCTGAGACACATACCTTTCTGAAAATGGGGGATGTAAATAAAGGTGGACAGCCATTTCCAAACATAGAAAAATGGGGCCCCTCTCAAATTATGACAAATAACAAAGAGCACAGGCCTTGGTGACAGACAACACAGAGTAACAGGACTGCCACATCAGTGGAGACAAGTGTAAATAACTTCAACAGAAAAAAAAGAAAAATAAACTGGAGGAAGAGAACCGCATCCTATCTTGCACTTTCATTGGCCACCTCTCACCTTGTTGTTTCTGACTCTTAAATATAAGTTAAAATTAATATTATATTGCAGGAAAGGCAATGACAGATCAGCAATGCTATGAGACTAGTAACCCAGAAACACAAATGAATAAAACTATCAATTATTGGTAATTATAGCCTCTTTTACACAGCAATTATGCAAAACATATGCTTTCTTATCAAATATGACAACAACCTATTATAGATTATTACTATTTATTGGCAGTGGAATATTCTGATCATTCAGAGGCCGGAGGTGAGGTACAGACTAACAATAATCAAATGTAAGATTGAAAGCAATATTGTAATTGCCACGGCAAAGAATTTTATTTAATAGTCTGTCACTTCTTTCTCTACACAACTGCAATAGCTGGATCTGGACTATGCATTGCTGCAGTATTTATTTACACTACAGTACATCTCACAATCTGCTATATATTTTATGGAAATCATTTCTATGTCTCTGTTGTCTGTTACAAAATTCTTGAGTCAAAGTGGACTCTTATTGCACTTCTACATTGTAGGCTGCTCTGAATGTTATCTCGTTGTTATTTATAACAATGACAATAAAGAACCTGATTCTATGACAGCCTTGAATTCATTCTAATTGTGTCAAGAAAATCATAAAGCTAATTTATAAATTCTAAACATTGATGATTTTTGCATCATTTTTCAGCTGTTGTTCTGGCAGTGGGTTGCTGATATAGATTTTAGTTCTAATATTTCTTGATTCATCTTAAGAGAGATGGCCAAGCCTCCCACTGCAGTATTATTTATAGAGGCGGACTAATGCTACAATTCCCCCGGCTGCCTTCCCTCCATTCTCTCTCTAAACAGCATGTTGAGCTTTATCTTATGTGAAGGAGCAGTTAATACTCAAACTGGCAAACAATGCCTAAAATATTGATAGTTAGAACCTAGAATGAATTACTTTCCCTTTTCTTTCAACTATAAAATAATCTCCTGAAAATTACTTTTGATTTTGAAATAATTACTTTTTTAACTTTATATTTAAAAAGTGACTGTAATTTTGTTAAAAATGTAAACTAAGTTTAATGTGAACCACTGTCTGGCCCAAAATTCAACCTCCCTAAGCGCACAGGTTTATTTGCGCCTCTGCATCAGTCTGGGGTTTTATGACAGGCTGTCACATAAAAAAAAAAAAAAAAGCCCTGAATATCTGCACTGTATCTTTCTCTGTCTGACCTAGATCTCATCTGCTCCCCTTGGGGAACCAGCAACCGTATTGGCTCTCTCCACTGTACTGCGGCTATAGACTGGACTGCGTGTCCTGTTCTTTGCCAAAACTATCCCTGTCAACATGAATGAGACTGGCTTGAAAGTATTAGATTATCTGAATGACTTTCAGTAGGAGTTGTCATCAGCATTGTTACTATGCATTATTATTCTTTAACAAATAACAGCAGTTAGCAAGAGATGCATGAGCATGCATTTGGCATTCAGGGACATGCTATTGCAGTCATACAGGTAGCATTGATGGATGTGCTTTCAAAGTTGGGAAAAAAAAAACAAGAAACATATTTTATGAATGAAAGAGAAGTGCTTTATAATAATATAATTATGTTTCTATTCCAAATTGTTGACGATCTAATGTTATAATCATTTAAATGGAGGCTGTCATTAATAAAAATGACCTCTATTACAAACAATTTTTGACAGAATTAGGAGATTTAGCCTATACATTGAACACATTAAATAACAGCTCAGATAAACTATAAAGCATTTCAACTGTATATATTCACAACAATAATAGCGACATGATACTCCTGTTTTAAATGGTTTTCCTGAGGTAATGCAACGGCGTCACGTGACATGGTGTTCACGCTGTGTTATTGACGCCTTTTCGCCATTAAAACACAGAATACATGACAGATGATACATTTCAGTAAGTTTTACTGTCTTTTAATATATCCTTTGATGTCCATTTATGCTTTTCATCCTATAATTACTCCTATAAAAATAAGCATCGGTTTGCTCTTACAGCGATGTCACTCCACATTAATGAGCGCCAAAATACCATTTATTATTTAAATTAGTAATAAAATTGGCATAATTCAGAGACTTTATTTTATCATTACTAACGCAAAACAGTCAGAGTGTTTGCTTATAAATCGCGTTTTTCTACAAATGGATGAGTGCTGTGCTTATGTGTTTTGTAGAAATAACCATTTAGCCTATTAAATAAAAATATAATAAGTTAAATAATAAGATAATTTACTTTTATTTCAATTAATTTGTATTGGACTACATTTAGTGACTTACCTCAACTTTGGCACATCCATGCAGTTTTAGTGGTTTTGGTTTAGCGTTCATTAATACCGTGGTTTTAAAAGAATGGTGGCCTTGGGTTGTGCAGCATGCCTTATATTCATACATTTAATTGACAGACTTTTTCAAAAGACCCAGAACAAAGGCAATCGGGCTGTTGTACTTCTGTGAGCATGTGTGACCATGCCTCATGCTCATGGTCTGTGCTTAGGATCATGGGTAGTGAACTTGGCAAGCCACCCTGGGCACGCCTGACTATAGGGCTACAGGCCTCTCAGTATGATTTATTTTTAGGCAGGCAGGCAGGCAGGCAAGCAGCACCTACTTGTTACATGGACAGGAACAAAGACCACAGAATTTTCCTAGATCGTTCAAATTCTTTTCTGCATCCTTCATGTCCTTATTGATTTGGTCCATTCCCTCCTCGATGCGTTCCAGTTGCTCTGATTAAACAACAAGTAATTTATCCCCCACAGAACGAGAGCAGGTGTCAGGAAAATAAAGGAGGAAGGAAAGAGAGGACAAAGAAGAGAAGACAAAACTTCAGACAGTCACTGTGACAAAAGGAAACTCAAAAAAAGGGGGGAAAAAAAACGGACGCCACCACATACGTAAGACCCTTCTGCCACATGGTCAGTACCTACTTGTTACACGGACATATGAAAAGGCCACAGCATTTCCCTAAATCTTTTAAATTTTTCTCGGCCTCCTTCATGTCTTGGTTGATATGGTTCATGCCATCTTCAACACGATCGAGTTGTTCTGGTCAGGACAAAGGGATGACAGCAGTGGAATGAATTTACTGGCTCTTGTTTTACAAGAATATATGAGAAATGAGCACTGATGAACTGGATGCAAATTTGTTCAATGCATCTAGAGGGGATGCATGCATTAGAATGAACCTACATATGCAAAAAAGAGTTAGGAATGAGTTAAAATAGCAAGACTTCATCCTTTATTTATTTACAGATGCATAATAGTGAACATAAAATCAAAACGGACTCTATTTACTTAATGCTTTTTTCTGGTCTCATTGTGAACGATTAATCTGTCCATGTATTTAAAAAACAAAACAAGTGTCTTTTTAATCTTTAATTTAAAAAGTAATAATTTTCCTTTTCTGCTGACATCACTGAGGCTGCACCAATTCCCAATAAATAAAAATAAAAACTAGTCCTGCCCTACAATTTTCCTCATTATTATCCTTTGTCACTCAAAATACATCACATTTTGGAAGTAAAATGGGTTGCAAATGGGTTGACTTTCACATATAATACTTGGAAAACTTGATCAAGTGGATGAAGTCACAGTGGACACAGGAAGGTCTAGCTTGAATTTGATCCCGGCCACCAATAGCAGACAGATTCTCCCATAAGGGACACTGCAGGAGAGCGACGGTGTCTTTTTAATTAGACCTTGGGGCAGAATAAAACAGTGCCCTAATCTCTCTCAATGCTCCACTCATTTGCTGGAAGCCGACAGCCTCCTTTTCTCTTTGGTACGGTGGAAGAGGGTGCAGCTTATGGTTTTTTTGTCTCTGTTTGGTTAGGGGATGATATGGCTGAGGTGCTGGTGACCCGTGGTGATGCAGTCTGGCGTGTTTGTCGTGCAGACAGGGTGTGTTTGTTATTGTTAAGAGGTTTAGTGAAGGTATCAGTCACAGGGAAGAGATAGGCAAACTGGGAATGGATCAGGAGGAAACAAGCCTACTACATCAGTTAATTTTGTTTAATCCCTGGCATTTAAAGGCACTTTCATGTAGGCAAAGCAAATTAACCTAAAGACGTTTCATTTCCTTGTGTCAAAATTCTATAAATTCTCATTTAAAACAAGAAATTGAACTTTTGACATGCCTCATTCCTTGATAACAACCTAGTTTAGTGTCACCTCTGGGCTGAGAGTTTCGTTTAATTGAGGGGATGAAGGAGTGAAATTTCATTCCCTATATGAAAAGACTAATTACACGATGCAGATGGGGTGTGGGGGGGCTCACATGCAGGAGCCAATCAGAGGGCTTCTAAGAAGCTATTGCTTAACACAAGGCCAATTATGTAATTTTTTAAAATAACACTAAGCCAAACAAGGTAACGTGTGCTTTTAAAGTAGGAGTAAGCTGTTTAGAGCCATGTAGATTTGAAATGACACTGTTAAAGTAGGTAATATCTGTTTTGAATCATATTAGAATTGTGCCAGGGATTATACAAAAGAGTATTAGTGCAGTTTATGGGAAAGAGTGTCATTTGTCATTACCAGCTAAATCGATCGTTGCTTTATTTGCTTTCTTGAAAGTTTAAAAACTAATGTGAAGGCAACTACATTTTAAACTGAACAGTAAATTTGTTTTAAATGCAAACATTAAATGGACAGTTGCAGTGGCCAGTCCTGTTTCTTTGGTAGTACAGTATACTGAAAAAATATTAAATGAAAGAGGAAACGTGTTAGCAAAAAGGTGAAAGATTTAGAGTTACTTCAGAAACAGCAGAGCAGAGGAAATTAAAATTGCATTGCATAAAATGACTTTAATTGCTTTAGGCATTAATCAGTGGAATGGACTGAAAGAAAATCAGAGATAAAGCTAAAAATCAATTTATGATACATACTATAGTTGCTTATTATGATGACAAATCAAATTTCAAAATACAAATTTATTTTAAAACATTTAAAATTTATATGAAAAGCTAAGGCATGTACAATATTATGCAATTTTATGTGCAAAGTATGAATGAAAGTTGTCCACATCCACACTTACCTCCCTGCTCATCCAGCATAACCAAAGTCCTGATACCCGCATCTTTACTCTATGCATCAAGAGCCATGGAGAAGAAGCGTGGAAAAGAGGGTGAAACACATGGAAAACAAAGTGGAGAGTAAAGAAGGACAAAGAAAAAGAGGTGAGATTCTGCACACAAAACACAAGGCTCATTCCAGAGGCATTCAGAGAGACTTTGTCAGTTTAGGCTGTACTGGCGACATTTCAAATTGCATAATGTTCTTCTGTTTTCCTTAGACTAAAATAAGCAGACGCTAATTCCTGTGGAGTGTACAGCTCTGATCAATATCGTTTGTAAATGGACTTTCTGTGCTAATGTGAGACAGAATCTATTTAGAGTCTTTTTTGAGCTTTTGTAGCTTGAGACAATTCATCATTAAACAGTTTAAAAATCCATCAATTAAATATTATAATACAAATGGCAGCAATGAATGAATCCACTTTTTTGTTTAGAAGAATAAATAAGTGTTCGAGTAAAACCAAATATTTACGCCGCCTTTCTACTATCTCAGACATTTGGATATAATTGTCACATTTCTCACATTTCTCCACATTTTATTGAATATAATTAATGCCAGAATATAATTACACTAAAATAAAATAGTAGGTTTTATACGGCTAATCAACTTACATAATGATTTAATAATTATAAAAGAATTTTTTCTGCCCTAATTATTCCCAAGCACCATTTTACAGAAATATTGTTTACAGAATAATGTTAAAGTGGAAAAAATATTGGTAATTCTGACCTCGCGCTCATAGTTTTGATTAGAATACATCCATCCAGTCGGGTGGTCGCATACGGTCTAGCTGCAGAAGTTCAAATATTTTAACGCATCCGAAGCTCAAATCGGATCCAAATTTTCCACATATGCATATGATTGGAATTCAACGCAGCTCCCGCACTACTATCATTGGAAATGAATTACTTCCGGTCTATCACTTGTCATTTGTCAGAGACAGTGGAAAGGTGGCTTTAGGCAATGCAACACATACAGTGTGATCTCATTGAAGGTGTTACACAGAACAAGCAATGCATATTCATTCATCTTATACTAAGGACAGATTTTGTACACTATTTGGTGTGTCCATTAATATAACAACAAATCATCTGTCACTTCTGTCCTCCCAAACTCCAGTCAAAATTATTAGGGGACGTTAGCACAAAGACATAAAGGCCAGTATAAATGTCCTCAGAGAATCCAATTCATATTTTGCTATAGATGTCATCCATGACATGTTTATTATTTAATAGCACCCTGAAAAGGTCTGCGTTATAAATCAGCTCCCAATGTTCTAGTCTTCAATAAGAAACACAACCAATGTCCATTACTATTTAGTCACTGGCATCCTAGATCTCATCCCCCATTTATAAAATATGACTTTTCCATGAGCCTAATGATCAGCAAGTTAAATTTGCTGTGCTGTTTTTCCTTAAGTTTGGAAAATAACAGACAGCTGTGACATATTTCAGAAAGTGCCGCTTCAGCGCTTTGAGGGGAACGAGATATCGATATTTGGGATAATCGTAAGGCTCGGTAGTGCATTAATCAGCAGGACATGAAGCAGCACCCCCCTCATTCTGGATGGGATCACAATGTGCCCTAAATGGATCCTCTGGGATTAATATTTTTGTGCCATAAACCATTGAATTTCCACGCAGCATTTAAAGCCTGGAACAAACTCAATGCTTCTACTGGTATAAATAATGAATGTGATTTACCTCAGTTTTGGCCTAATGCAGGAATACTGTCTATAAGTGCCAGGAACATTTGATTAGTCTAACTAAAACATGAAAAGGCTGGTATGGGCTGACATTATTAGTTCGACTGTGTTAGCGGTGACAAATTATTCTTGATCTATGTGCACCCTCCGTCTCCAGATTTGTTCTGTCTATCAGTCTGTCAGCTTTAGAGTCTTCAGGCAACTTGTCTATCTGTCAACTCAGGATCGACTTATCAGTAATGGACATGGGGGGGGGGTGCTCTTTGCAGAGATATGGGCAGCGATTATTGATTTGACCTTGAGAAATGCTGCGGAGACTTCATCACAGTTCTTCTTCTCAGATATGCACACATCTCTTCTTTCTCTCTTTAACACCCTCAACCCATCTTGCCTAGATTAGCCTAGTCCAGCTTGTGCTCAGCTCCGTCTGCAGACTAAAGCTCTCAAGATCAAAATACACTAATAGGAGATATTTGTAAAAAAAAAAAAAAAGGATCCTTGACATCCATGCATTGATCTGTTGATTGATCTATTTTTTTTTTTTCCCAATTTGACCAAAGATATATATATATATATATATGTATATATATATATATATATATATATATATATATATATATGTGTGTGTGTGTGTGTGTGTGTGTGTGTGTGTGTGTGTGTGTTTGTGTATATATATATATATGTATGTATGTATGTATGTATGAATATGTAATTTCTTTTACTTTTAAGCTCACCGAGGCTGCATTTATTTGATCAAAAAATACAGTCTAAACTGTAATATTGTGAATTATTATTACGGTTTAAAATACTGGTTTCTATTTTAATACATTTTAAAATGTAATTTATTCCTGTGATGGCCAAGCTGAATTTTTAGCAGCCATTATTCCAGTCTTCAGTGTCACATAATATGCTGATTCGGCACTCAAGAAACAGTGCTATTATTATCAGTGTTGAAAAACAAACAGTTGCTGCTTAATATTTAACTGAAACCACTGAACATTTTTTTTTTCAGGATTCTTTCATAAATATAAAGTTCAAAAGAACAACATTTATTTGAAATATAAATCTCTCATGAATATGTACAAGTCTTTACTGTCAAATTTGATCAATTTATTGCATACTTGCTAAAAGTGTTTATTTCTTTCAAAAAATATCTTATGATAGTTCATATATTCAACATTTGTGATCAGAAAGAAAGAACATATGCATACAGTGAGAAATAATTTTAATACAACTATGATAAAATGTCTCTTTACCTCTTCCACAAGCTGCAGCATACGCCGGGTGCTCTCCAGTGACTGTGGGGGGGAGGAAAAAGATGTTAAAACCAGAATTCATTAGGAACTGACAGAGATAAAAACCTCCACAAGCTGTAGTGTGTGGGAGGATTTTTAACACACACTATAATAGATAAACAATCAATGGATGTTCTTTACAGCACTAACGAACCAAAACATTTAACCCTCTACAAAAAATGTTCAAAAAAATGCAGTGCTCAATTACTGAACTTTCAATTGCACAATAATCAATTATTATTATTATTATTTTTACGATCTGAGTGAAATAATGTCACTCTCAGTGCTCTGAAGCATTAGAACATCATTTACCTCTCCTTTCAAACTTTAGATCCCTGGCCATCAACCATTATGACCACCTTCTCTTTCTGTCTCTCACTGATGTGAAATGCCAAAATAAATGCTCTTCAAAAACGTTGGAGCTGAATAATTTCCTTCTCACTTAACATTACGAAAACCGAACATATTTCAGCATGCCATTTAGATAAGTAAATCTACAGCATTTTTCACACAAATATCATGGACTGAGTGTCTGGATATTATGAATTCATATCTCTGTGGATCAGAAGGCCGGAGGACATTTTTGCAGTGTGGTGTTCAGTTTGTGTTTTAATATTCTACTCAGCTGTGAGAATCATAGCATGGGGTGGCAGTGAGGAGCTCCATCAGGCTGCAAACACACAGGCACCACCCCCAGCTCTTACACACACACACACAGAGCAAATGCTGCAGCGTTATGTAAGGCAGAGTACAGGTGAAGCCTCCCTACACATCACACACACATTCAAATATGGACTCTGACATCTCGCAGTTGCAGCCCACAGAACAAGCTGTGTACAAATAAATACATCTGTAGCATAAATTACAGTAATTTATCCATGCTTCAATCAACAGAGCATAAAAATATGAAATAAGGATAAAAATTTTAAATAAGAATTTTATAATAATGTAATTCATACAATTATTAATAACTCTATAAAATGTCCAATAACAGGAAGTTACAGAGATAAAAGAAGTAGCATTCAGCTGCTCGACATAGCCGCCTCCATGAGGAGAGCTGTCACATTCAGTTTTGTTCTGTTTCGATTTAGTTTTCTGTTCCCTATAGTTAGTTTTTTCCTATAGTAACTAATAGCCTCACATCTGTTTCAGTTCTATTTGATTACATTCCCTTTGTATTTAGGCCCTCAGTTTCCCTCTGTTCCTTGCCGGTTATTGTTTATGTTAGGTGTTGTGCTAAGTTTACTCTAGTGATCTCCTGTGTTACTTCTGTGTGGATTTATTATTAAAAGACTTTTGGAACTCTAGACCTGCTCCATTTGAAATAAAACAGTTTTTATTAGGCTGCTGATGTGACTACTCTTTTTATCAGTCTTCATCTCATGTGAGTGTACATGATCTTAAACTTTTTTTTCAAAAATACTATTTATTTCTTTATTACTGAATGCATCTTTTATGTTACTGTAAAATATGTACATATATTCCTCATTATCACTTGGTTTGGTGGTCAGAAACAAATCAGTGCTGCACAAAGCTCCATTTTGGTTTCTTAGATGGCACTGCATTTCTTTTGAGACTTTTTTTGCAACCAGTTAAAGTCTGAAGGTTGTTGTTCATGTAAGTGTAGCATAAAGAGAGGAAGTGAATGACGTTACCTCATCGGCCAGCTGGTCTGCACGTTGCTGCATGTCAGAGAGCTCATTGCGCATATCCGCATCATCTGCCATGGCTGCTGGGTGTGCTGGGTGGAGCTGGTCTCCAACTGGGAAGAGTGGGTCTTATTGGAAGTCTGGGGGAAGCTGAAAGAATCGGACATAGACAGAGAAAAGGAAAACATTAATGATGGAGCTCACTTGAATAGTGAAATGTGTCATTATCTACACTAAACCAATACTCTGTCTTCCTCAGAGAAACAGCCACAGATGTTAAATTCATTAGAAAGATAGAGTTATACAGCTAATAAATTAATTTCACACAGGCTAATGTCATGAAATGGACAGTAGGACATTGTCTGCTTTTAAGGAGCCCATAGCCTCTTCTTGTATGCTCTTTCGAGGTGGTGGCTGCTGTGTTCAGCTGATTAAATTGTTCCCTGAGGTTCTGGGTGTACCAGGAGAAATTTGTCCCTGCTCTGTCATGGAAACTGTGATGGATATATTCCTGAAAAGACTGGCCTGACAGCTAGTAAGATATCCCAAGGGGCAGGGCCGTGCACAGACCTTTTGAGGGGCATGTGCTGAAACTGAAAAAGGGCACCCCCCCTCCCTTTTTTTATATCAAGATTATTTAGCCATACTGTTACTATAACATATCCAACATGTATCCGCCTACCTGGCAAAAATTTGATACTGTGGTGGACCAGGGATGTTGGTCTCTTGAAGGTTTCTTATTCACTACACTTTTCCCTAAAATAAGCCAGCAATGAAAAAATAAATAAAAATAGTGTGAAAAGTACAGTTGCAGTTAAAAAGCATTTCTGAAGGATCACGTGACACTGAAGAGTACTGAACTGGAGTAATGATGCTGAAAATTCAGCTTTGATCACAAAAAATAAATTACATTTTAAATATATTCAAATAGAAAACAGTTATTTAAAATTGTAAAAAATATTACACAATATTACTGTTTTTGCTGTATTTTGGATCAAATAAATGAAGCCTTGGAATGAATCATGAATTACATTCTGCATGATAAAATATAAAGATTTCACAGTGATCTTCTGTAATTTTTTTTTAGTTTACTACTACATTACTGTATGTGGCTATTTAAGTGTTGGCTATGTATTGGCTATGACTAGATTGCAAATGCTAGCCCTCTCTCTCAGGCGACGTCCCACATGTCTCAGTCAGTGAGTCAGTCAGACAGACATCAAATAAATAAAATATGAGCCTTTATAGACATTGTGTTTAGTAGTACTTATTCAAACAACAAGATATTTATTTACCCTTCGCAAAACTTTGCTCAGCTCAGCTGTTGTCTACTCTGTGCGGCTGCTGTGGAACTTCAGTTGATTCAATGTATATAGAAGGGGCGGAGTTATCAGCTTACTGACAACTTGAGGATCGAATAAGATTTACACAAGCTCGTTTTAAGAACTTTCATTTGCTAAATATTTGTAAAACAGACAGACAGACGTAAAGGGTGACCAACAGCATTGATTAAAAAAAAAAAAAAAAAACACCACCAAAAAAAAGGGCACTTCGGACATTAACATAAAAAAACAAAAAAAATCCTCAAAGCATTACAATTAACCAAGCAATTACCTTCCAAGGGGTCTAGAAAGAACAGCTTACTGGGTAATTGTGAGTGTGTGTTAAACTGCACAAGCATGTGAGCAATTATGCCATCCTTATTCAAAGTTAAAAGTAAAACAAAAAGCTTTTACAAAACCCTTGAGCTCGCATACAAGACCAGACATCGTCTGTAATAAATAAATACATTTTGTTTTAACATTTGTCTTAAACTTATGTTTTAAGCAGTAACATCACTTAATTATGTATGATTAAGAAAAAGCAAAATAAATTTATATATATATTTAAATATTTATTGATATTTTTATTGACCTAATTATACTAATATATAAAGTCTAATCAAAATTTATTCAGACACATTTCATACATTATCACAGTTTATTCGCTACAGTTTAGAAAATGGTAATATGATATGACAAGAACTCAGAGTTAAACAGTGTCAGAACTAGGGATATGCCGGTATCAAATTTTTCTGTTGCGATTAATTGATAATGGTTTGTCACGGTATGCGGTATTATCACGGTATTGAAATTAAGTTTCAAAAAAGTGGTCATAATACAGTAAAACAGATTAAATAACTTTTTTCTTATAACAAAAATAACTGAACATTTAAATACAATAAAGCAATACAAAAAAATATATTTAAAGTTAAAAGTTTTACACTGATTAAAGTACAAAAGAACTTTAAAGACCCATAGGTATCACTTTACAATAAGACCTCATTAGTTAACCTTAGTTAATGCATTAACATTCACAATGAGCAAGAGCTACATTTGCTACAGAAGTTACTAATCTTTGTTAAAAATTTCAAGTCTTAGCTCATGTTAGCTCATTAAATAAAGTTGCAACCTTTCAATTTTAACAATGTGTTATTAAATATTGGAATACCTAAGATTAATGAATGTTCAGAATAATTTTTCATTGGCAGTTTAACTAATGAAGCCCTAATGTAAAGTGTTAATGAACAATGAAGAATCAAAACACTTTCAAACAATATCTAGGGTATGTTGTAGTCCAGATTAAAGTGGAAAAACTTTATGGAAATATATAAATATTAAATTATTTTTAATTAAATGTTTAGAAAGTAGCAGCTGCTTTTATTTATGGGGTTTGCAGGGTAAGGGCTGCATTTTCTGCAGTTTAGCGCCATCTGCTGTCAGAGAGTGAATGTGCTTTCATTCAGCGCGTCTCTCACGTGTTCCTCCATGTGCTTCTCATGTGTGCTTGCTTATCTTTCAACTCACATGCGTCCTTAAAGCAGCATACAGCGGTGTTGTGCATTTTGACCAGTTGATGGGAAAAGTATTCTTAAAATGCATTCCAAATTCTGAATAATTTGTAATATATAATTATTCTCTGTATTTAGAAGTGCCCACGATAACAATATCGTGCATATCGCATTACCGAATATCGGCACATGTCTAGTCAGAACAAATTCATCTTGATAATGTCAGATAACACTTAAGCAAAACATGGTCAGGTTTTATCCGTTTTACTGGTAGTCCACTGTATGAAGAATCTTTGGGTATAATATGTCACAGTTTACTTTATTTTGCTATCCTCACTTACATAAATGAATTATAGTGTCCTGCATCCACTAGTAAAAAAAATCTGCTGTCTGAATAATTTTAGGTTTGACTGTATATCTTAATTTATCATGTTAAATATTTTTTGGCCAAATATCCAACTCAACCATCAACACTATCAGTGAAATATCCAATGAATTCCAAGCAGGTATTAAAGAGCGATACTGCCTCCATTAATTGCATGATTGTACTCAAGCGATTAAATTTAACACGCCTGCCTGACCTTTTACAGTGAAATACTCCAGAGACTCTAAAGGCTGCAATATTACACTCCCATCTCCACCAGTGAAATGAATGTCATCTTCTGCTTTGGTTAAAGATCAGGGAGCACCAATCTAAAATTGATTGACCCATCATCCAGGCTGTGTACTCGTGCAGGCTCTCTCAGGGTAATAGAAACATGTTTGTGATGAATTTGCAGTATGTTACCATATGCTGTGGTGCACTAGCTGGTGCCAGTGAAACACACTAATATAAAAATGTCTCTCGCATGTCCTCGCTCAACCTCTGATGAATGATCTTATTCAGATTCTGATGAGTGCATTAAAATGTCAGGTCAGTGAATGTCATAATGAATTCTTTGTGGCAGTATTCTTGTTATAACCTAAAAGCTGAGCACAATTTGAGAGACTGGACCAAAGGAAAAATGATGGGCCAGTACAAAGAGGTGCCTTGCTGTCTCTTTTTTCATGTGGAAAAGCAAAACAATGTCTTAACTAGGTCAGTGAAACCTCATGTTTTCGGCTAATTTACTTTCTTTGGTTACTTCCAAGCTGTTCCTTACTGCTGAAAACAATCTTTAATTTACTTCCTCCTCCATATCTTTTGTCTTCACATTTTTTTTAACTGAGCAAACATAATGTTACTTGCTGTATTATTAATATGAATTACATTATTATCAGGCCTTGGCATTGTCGGTTAGCTAAACCTGAACAATGTAAAAAGCTAACATCAGTGCAAGCCGGAGAACTCAAGAGAATTGAGCGGATGGAACCCTCAATTATTGACCTGTTAGCAAATGCTTTCTAAACAGAAAAAGGTCAAAAGGTTAGGGTTTTACTATTATTTATTATTTGTATTTTCAGCTTATAGATTTTGCACTTCTCTTCTGCTTTCAGGTTAAAATGATTTATACTGTGCAGTAGCTGTTGCCTATATGCCAGGATTATTAATAATGCATGAAGTAGTGGTAACTATTTCTATCATTTTTTCCAGTGCACTAACAATCATTAAATATAGAAGAAAAACAATGCAAATATAAAAATGCTCTCATTTCTGCTTAATTGATGATTATTATCTGCTTGTTGAATGATGGCAGATGAAGCATGAGGCACTCAGAACAATACTATGTAAACATGTATATTCAAACTAAAATCAACAAGACTGAATAAGGATTACAAGAACATTAATATTGGTAAAAAGTTGTGAATAAAGCAGGGGTCTTCAGCTTTTAAAGTAAAATATGAATGTATTTACACACTTTATGATGTCTAGCCATTAAAATAATCATTGGGAGAGACTTAGCAGAAAATTTCAGATCAAACAGTAATTGGACTCAATTACTTTCCTCCTGTTAAAGACTTCTGGAATAGAAGTTTTACAATAATGACTAAAAGCAGTAAACATAACAAGAGAAGTTCCTTACTAAATTAGGCTACTGAGCATTACTTGACCGTTAGGTTACTGTGTAATACTGGAAATTGTATGTAGCTGTATGTTTGTTTACCGAGACAATGAGAAGCCCTTTGGTTCAAACACATGTTCTTTTAGAATAGCTGTGTGTGTGTTGGTGTGCACGTGTGTGTGTATGTGTGTGTTCACTCATCCTCCGTCTCTGAGCTGGCTGCCATTTTGTTTTCTCTCTTCAAACATGCAGCCTCTCCCTTCACTGCAGCACACAAAAACTGTCCTCCTCCAAAACTTCAAGCTTAAATACTACATCACTAACCACTTTTTTTTTTCTCATATGCTTCGCTAAACGCTAACTTCACCTTATATCCCCTGAAATGGAATGAACTTATCATGCCTGACCTCTAAATCTCTGAGTCAGACAAAACAGATGTGTTTTACGAGATTACCTTTGAAATCGGGTTATGGTATTTCCCCTCTACAGTGTTATGTATGTTGCAACAGATTGACTCTCGTAGAGTGAGATATCGAGCTTGACATGTTTTAAAATCAGAGTCTCTATGGGAATCCTATTTCATCAATGCAAAGACGGAAAAAAAGGAGAAAGAGAAACCTGCTCAAAATCCTGGATTTTTGCCATGTTATTCATTTTGCTAGCTTTTAAACTTGGCAAACTGATGAACATCTGATATTACCATTAAACCATATCCCACAATTAATTGACAGCATAGTTAATTGTTTTCTCATGTAGATTTAAACCTGTCATAAAATTACATGCCTACCATTGAAAGTTACTGCTACAGAAAAGCAAATTTATTGTACACTGTAAAAAAATATATATATATTTTTTAAAAGTTTTAAATAAAACAAAGTTTACTGAAAGTTTACAAGAAAAATACTATTTCAGTCCTTCTACTTCAAAATTTAAAATTTAAAAAAAAAAATTACCTTCCAAACACATTTTAAATCAGACTATAAAATACTAAACTAAAATTGTTTCTACCACATTTTTTTCATTGTAATATATACATGTCAGCAGTTGCAGTTACGTTTAGCTGAACAAATGTAAAATATAAACTGCAGCAGGTGATGCATTATTTAGGAATTTTCCCTAAATTCATTAATGCTTTCATTTGTCTCCAGCCATGCTTTGTCCTTGATTAAAAAAACCATGAAGTAACGGATGAAGTCGGCTACCTGTAAACTATAGCAATGGCTTACTATTCACAAGGCAATACAACCAGATGAGAACATGCCTGAGCAACGCCGCCCCCTCCTCTCATGACAAGTGATTAATAACATCAGTCCCCTTCCTCCTGAGTGGAGGATTGCGTGGAGTGATCCCAGAGCTGTTAACACATCTCATAATCTCTTACTGTTCACACAAATCATGTGTAATATATAGAAATAGAAAAGTATAATACAACCAGCCTAAGGAGGTAGGCTTCCCCAAGGTTTCCTTCTTATCTACATTGCAAAAAATATTTATTATTTTGTCTAATCCTTCAAATTAAATAAATGTAAGATATAAAAAGATATCAAGATGATAAAATATCTTAAATTACCTTTATTTTTCTTACCTCTTTAGCAAATGATTTTTCTTGTTTAAGCATAAATTGGATTGAATTCTGTTATATTTATGCTCAAATACAGCACTGATTATTTTAATTAAGTATATTGAAAAGTGCTATATAAAAAAAACATAAATAAAAAATAAAATGGCTGTTTACTGCAAATGAATATCCGGTAAAAAAAATATTTACTGATATTTTAAAAATTTATATTTACTGTTCATTTAAGTCTACTTTTGAACAATAAGCATAGTGAAAAGTGCTACAAAAAATGAATTTTTAAAAAATATTTATAATTAAAAATACCACAAAATCATCATCAAAACCAAAAAGAAAATCTACAAGAACAGGCCATGTACTCTCTAACAGAAAATCATTAGGCTTGAGATCTGTAAAGGTCATTAGTACTGATCTAAATTCTACATTCCATTGTGCATGTGGCTGCATACTAAGTATTTTTTCTAGCAGTTTCTGCACTACGCACTCATGTTGCTGCTCCATAAACTAGAATGACTGCAGCAGCCTTATAACCTCATCTATATCCCCCTTTTACACTGGGTTGAAGGGTCTTGTGATTTAGCGGGGATCCAACAGCCAATGCAATTGATTTGACAGAGTCCATTTCACAAGCCCATTTGTGTTCAGCTCTGCAGCAATGGCATCAGTTCCTACTGCAGAGAGCCCTCCCTCCTCGCTGCCTGTAAACCTGGGAGTCACACTCCCTCTCGTGGGGAAGCCCCAGGATGGATTTATGAACAACATGGCCATTAAAGCACATGTTCCCCACCCGACACCCTGTTCCCTTTCGCCTCCCCATCTGGCTCCAAGGTTCTTGGCGATGTGATGAAGTGATGAGTTTGACAGGGCAAGGATTGGAGGGCTGGCTATGCAGTCTGTTTGAGTGTGACCTTCCCGTTTTTATTGCAACTTCATAGAAATAATGATCAGAAAGCGGCAGAGGAATGAGAGTGCCGTGAAAGTGGGTGCAGCTATTGTTTTTTATTTTCTATAGAAAAAGGCCCACTACAAACAACATTTAAACATCCTCACACCTTCAGAAGATCTGTTTTTAACTGCCACTGCCATTTCATTATAATATTGTTTCTTTAACCAGTCTTTTTTTGATTGGCGTCCTAACATTCTCTTATTGCATTTACATAATATGCCCCTTCAACAACAGACACTGCAGACAATTGTATCAAAGGCAAATTGGGTGCCAACAAAATTAATTTATATGAAAATCTCATAACTGCATTGATAATATCATGTGGTTGTGACATTTGTTTTGTTTTTTGATCAGACATGAGGGGTGGGAGGTATGAAGAAAGCACAGAAAAAATACACCTGAATGATAGCATCAGCAGGAGTTAAATATTTGTAGAGTAATAAACAATAGACATTAAAAAGCAATTAGGAATCCCAGGATCCAGGAAGCAGCCAAAAGCTTCTGCTCAACAGAAACATGGCTAACAGATTTATTTTCTTATTTCCTAGAGGTGCATTTAGCTAAAGTAAATAAAACTGTATTAAATAAACAATTAAATTAAATTATGCATTTTCACATTTCTTTTTGAAAGCACCTGTAACTGATTGATTACGATTTAATCTGTTTTTTTTTTATAGATCTACACATCCTTGAACATAAATGTAAGATATCGATCCTATTCATACATTTACACTATTTTTTTTTTTTTTTACCTCATTAGTAAATTATTTTTCTTGTTTAAGCATAAATTTTGTAATACATATGCTCAAAGTAAATTCATAAAATTCCAATGGGGTACAAAAAATTAACTGAGATATTATATTTGATAACAAATCTTAATATGCCATGCAAATTTCCATCTCAAATAAATGTATCATGGTTTAAAGATTTTTAAGTATTTTATAATGCTGGCTTTGCAGGGCACTGTTAATTTTAAATCTTTTTTGGAACATAATGAATAGCATAATGAGAAGTACCTAAATTGTAGCATAATGAAAAGTGCTGAAAAAAAAAACAAATAATAATAATAAAAATTATATTTACTGCAGGACAGTCTAAATGGTCCATTTTCCATTTTTTTGGAATATGTATAATCATGAATGCCACAAAATATATTCTATGTGAATACAGAGTGCTTCATTACATGTAGCTCAGCTACATTTACATAAACTGTAGACAATAAAAAGGGCTTTTTTCTGAATGATGATCAGTGATTGACAAGCAAAGAGAGAAAATACAAGCGTTAATACTTTAACTATAGCAAATTTGTCTTTCTCCATCCTATTGAATTACTTAAATGAGCCAGTGTGTATTATTATCAAATGACTGTTTGGCATCTCAAGCATGGGTCAACAGTCAAATAATCCTGAAAAGAAATATGTAAACATGAAGCAAAGGCTAATATTGAATTTCCAAGTAGTGTTTACTATAGCATGCTACTTAATACTGAAATGTGATTCCACTTGAATGGAATCAGACTGCCTATAATCTTTGCATGTAAACTGAGAAAGAATGAATCATCTGCATGATCTCATCTGTCTGTGCTTTTATATACTCTATATGTCTTATATATGCACCACACTGTAGAAAACTTCATTACCTGAACTCGCAGTACTCCAAAAGAGCTACAGTTCTAAAATGGCTCAGACTGCAGCTATGAGCATGATGAATTGAACAGATGCCATAACATTCGTCCAAATTGCTCACACTAACAGCTTGCAAAAGCAGCCAAATGCATAAAATGAAATTACCCAAGTCCATCTGATAAGGCACAAACATTAAGATGCCTACCAAATACAAATGGCACAGGTAAGAAAAGTCATTTTGATCATGCAAAACTCATTGTTTTAATCCAGACATATTTGAAATGATTGCATGACCCGTGATGGCATACTATTTCCACATCATAACAATCACAAATATAAAGGCTTACTGTATATGAGCATTTTCATACACTAGATGTCAAATGCACACTGCATTGCTAGAGTTCTTTCAGTATTATGTGACAAGTATCAAGTACAGTAAGTTACATCAGCTAGCTCTTAATCCTCTGCTTAATCTCACTTTTATTCAGTAAGTTTAAGACTGCACATATTAACCACTGTGACCTCTTGAAAATTGTGTTCACAGAGAGAGGACAGCGTCAGTCCTTATGCTGATTAATGATGCTTCTCTTTCCGCCCTCAGAAACCTCCAGCATTATTGATATTTGCAGATGGTGGAGGGGAGGCCCACATGTGTGGGCAGAGTTTACAGGCTGTGATGTTTGCCATGAGGGCTTCTTTCTGCAGTCATTATGCATCATACAAGCTAATTCTTCGGGGTATCTTATCTTTTCTCCTCTCATCCTCAGTCACCCTCTTCTGACATCCCTTGTCTGCCTATTTTCCTTCTCTACCAACATTACCCCCCCCCCCCCCCTTTCCCATTGCTCATCTTTTCATCCATAACTGTCTTCGGTCTTTTATGATCTCTTGACGCATTTGTCCATATTTTCAATCTGTGAGTGTTCAACCAAGTGCACTTGTGCGGGACTGTCGCAGAGATATCCGGTAGTCATTTTGTACTTCAGCCCATGATATTGTTTGCTAGATTCTGTTCAGTGGCCCCCCAAGACCAGCTGCTCTTTTAAATTTGGGAAATTGCAAATCAGTTCTCATTTTTTACCCAGCTGGTGCTTTAATCTAAGACTATTTTGTGTTAAAGGGTGATATGTAATTAGGAATATGAAAACGAGGACTGTAGGGTGATAGTTATACATGTAATTGACAATAACATTGCAATTTCCCATAATAGGCTACTGGTAAAGCTTTGGGTTTTTTTCTTCTTCATTATATCTATCACAACATTTCCTTGATAGAGTGATTAATTAAGACATTGGAGCAACCATAATAAAGCACTTCGCTGTCTGATTGTCAAGATTTGATGAAACAATTGCCAGATGACATATTAATTGGTTTGTAGGATTTATTTAAGTGAATCACTCCTGACTGAGCTCAGCCATTTATTAAAACTGGAATCTGCAAACATGTGCAGTTCAAAAAATTTATGTAATAAAACCTGAACTTTCATAAACATCCCATGTAACAACCCATAAGTATATGGTATCTGTATTTATGCATTTAGCAGACGCTTTTATCCAAAGAAACTTACAGTGCATTCAGGCTAACATTTTTTACCTAACGTGTTCCCTGGGAATCAAACCCACAATCTTTTGCGCTGCTAACGCAATGCTCTACCGCTGAGCCAAATGAACACCTTCACCTTTTTGTTTATGTGGATAACAGTTTAAATTGTATTAACATTAAATGTTATATTATATGGAATGTACAAATAGTATGTATATTTATGTGATAAGTAGCAATGGGCATCGATTAATCAAGATTCAAGAATCATGAATCGCGGTCTAGTATCGCGTGAGTCACCACTTACTCGGGGAACATCCCTGCAGCCCTGCGCTCTGCAGTCAAGTAATGATAAGCCGCATTAAACCATCAAATTCAACAACAGAAGCGTGCCAATCTGTCTCTCACAACCGCCGCAAGACAAATACAGTCCGGAACAAGCGAAACCCAATGCTCCGCTCATTGTAGTAAAGTATAATCTCTGTTGCTCGTGTATGCGTCAGTAACAGCATGCGCATTCACTAACAAAAGGATGACCAAGAACAGTCGTGATGAGAAACAATACCGTGGTTTAAGAGCATTTGGAGGTGCAAAATGAAGGCACGTGACAGAAAAAAGAGCTCTTCTGCAGTATCCTGACATGGCCAAGACACACTGCACTGTTTGACTGGATGATTAGATGATATTTCGGGTTGTTACGGACATCCGGTTAATGTAGGGATTTTACGCTGGCGATAATAGGCTACTATTGCGTAATCAGTACATTCTGTGAGCCAAAATGTGTTTAACACGTGAGGATGTGCCATCAGACGAAGATGCCTCACATTCGGTACGTTAACGGTTCTTAGAAGCCAATGAATGTGGTTATAACACTAAAATGCTTTGGCACTGCTACTGAATGTAGAGTGGTTACAAATGACTTCTGTGAGCCGGTTCTTTTTAGGAATTTAAAAACGTACAAGTGTTGCTCGATTTCCGAACGAAGGATTCATTTGAGTCGGTTCTTTTTGGTGAGTCAACAACATACAGTGCGACGAATGTAGATCGATTCCTGATCGAATGATCCATGTGAGTCGGTTCCTTTTAGTAAATCAGCACCATACCACGCGACATGTCTGACTCTCATGAGTCATTTCTTTGTGACTCATAAATTAGTCGGACATATTTTTGAACAGGTAGTTATTACTTTTCTTTATGTATGACTGGCAGTTAATCAAAAGAACTGTTACATTGTTATGGTGTTAAATCTCGTGAGACTTAAATTAGTGTAGTAACTAATAGGTTGTTAACGACAACGTGTAGCTTCACATTATTTTATATATATATATATATATATATATATATATATATATATATATTAAAAAATGCTTGAATGAATGAATGAAATATGTTACCATATTTTTTTTATGGTTGTTGTTTGAATAGTTAAGGCTACTTATTGTAATTGCATTATGCCGCCCCCAAAAAAAGTCCTTGGAACCGTGCAATTCTTTTATGACTTCCATTCCTAGCCATACGTGAACCCAAAGAATCATTGTCAGTGAGGGTATCTCCAGCATCCGCCCCCGCTCGTCTTTGCTCTAGCCCCCGCCCATCGTCTACCACCAGGAAGACACGCACTGATAATTACCGCTGCCTCATCACATACATACGGCAAGGTAGAGACGATTTGGTCCACATAAACGTCTGCAGACACCGAAAATATCGGTTTCATTAAGTTTGAGCACGGTATCATCCCATCTGACTATCCCCACACTGCTTTCTCTCCAACACGCTCATTAATTCTCGACTACTCTGTCGCAGTTTGCCATATTGACCTCCCCCATTATCAATCATTGATCACTTTCGTTAAATCCTCACCCGATGCCATCAAAACTTTATTTATATTCAGCGACGAAAAATGAATCTGGTTGGGGAAAGCAGTAAGAGTCGATCTGGTTGTTAAATGGTGCTGCAAAATAAAACATCCAGGCGTTAGTTTTACTGTCATTTCAGTGACTAATGGCCTGATGCTGTAACGTCAACAGCGTCTTTTATAAAACCTGTCTGCGTCTCTTAGACATCTGGTAAAATCAGTCATTATTTAGATGGCGCCTCTGCGCAAAACTTTGCCAGACATATAATGGTAATTCAGCTGCAGGGGTTGGATGTGAATTCAGGACAGAAACGCAGTGGAGCAAACGCAGTCTCTGTCCAGGGTGCTGAAACGCAGAAACCGCCCACATCGTGCCGCATCCAACACACGATTCAAATGTGTACTAACCACACAAAACTGTTCCTAAAATCTGACATCCTCCGAACACTGCATCAAGTTTAAATTCTAACGGATACGCAAAATGAAAGGTTTTCCTTTCATTTAAAAAAAACATCCACTGTTGCTACTGCCTGCGCTGCGACTTCCAAGTCAACCACTTTTTGGCCAGACAAATTTAAAAGAAAGACGAAAAATCTATCGCATCAAATCCTTTTCATCATCTCCTTCTTTAAATAAAGCTTACCTGATCCCGTAGTCGGTGGACCACCGTCAGTAATGAAGTATCTGTCTGCGAATTTCAAAAGCGAACTACCATCAACCCCCTTCTGTTATGGACTGAGTTGCTGCAACGGCAGTGCGCGTGTACTTCTTCAATGGAGAGCTGCTCTGCCCTCGACAAAGATGGCGTCCTCTTCGACGTCAGCGACGTTTAATAGAAATCTGTCAGGAAGGAGAGGCCCAAATAAAATTTAGCACCTGTCGTGAAACATTGTTTGGCAGCAGCATGTGAATGTTGAGTTGACAAGAATAACAAAACGTGTCCAATCTAATTTGGTCTGAGTATCACAGACCTTTTTTTGTCTGTTGGGAAAAGCAAAAATGAAACCAAAACAATTGTTTCTGAATTAACATGTTTGGGGATATACAGTGGGCATATATTATACCTTCTGAATGTGTGTTGTTGTTGTTGTTTTCTCACAGAGAAGATAGTGAATTATTTTTTTTATTATAATTTTTTGCTGAATTTAGCATAGTTTATTTTAGGTTTATTTATTCACTCAATTAGAAGAAAAATGTTAATTAAAGAAATCCTAAGTATGTCAAGCAGAGAAATATTGCACATTCGACTGCATGTTAGCACTGCAAGCACCAGACACAGAGAATGCTCTCATTCATTGGTCAAATGGCAGATCTTGGAAGCCAATCAGGAAAGGAATTTTTTAACACTCATCCTTGTATTGCTCAGTTCAGAGAGTAACATGCAATGAGGTAAGAACTATTTAACTTAAATACCCCGAGTATGAGATTGAACTGACTTATGTCAAGAAAGCCATGTGACAATGCTTAACATGCTTATTAAAAAAAAACATTCTGGAGAAGAAAAAAAAAAAAAAAAAATGAAAACCTGCAGGACAAACTGCTACAGCAAGGACACCCAAAAACTGGAAGAGTGACTTGCAAAAGCTTAAGTAGGTGCTCCTGCAATAAAGGACCGGTCACACTACACTTGTCTTTCCATTGACTTCCATTCGTACATATACGGAGAGTGTGACATAATATTATGACCATAATGTCCGTAGAAATTTCGTATGCAGTCTAGAAGTCTAAATATTTTTAGTTTTCATAATTCATTCAAATTACATTTTGTGTTAGTTTATGCCACCATGCATATTTCATGAGGCCTCAAGATTAAAGAGATATTTTGAATGTTTAATGCACAGTTAACTATATATAACTTTAGATTTACTGGATGTGATATACCCCTTTAATAGCCATAGTTTTTATATTTCTATATTGAGAAAATATTAGTAGATTTTTTGTGATGATTTAATGGTAAATTTGAGTAAAATAAGCATTAGTAATATCTGTGATTGTCAACAAGAGTAATGCTGAAAATAACTAAATACACAGGTAGTTCCCAACAAATCTTGAGTTATTTTCTCATAAAATATATTTATAGTGAACATCACAGCCAGTTTAAAGACAGTTGCTTGTCATGAAATTTAACCTAACTTGTTGTAAAATACCCAAATCTTGTTCAAACCCGATTCCAAAAAAGTTGGGACACTGTACAAATTGTGAATAAAAACAGAATGCAATGATGTGGAAGTTTTAAATTTCAATATTTTATTCAGAATACAACATAGATGACATATCAAATGTTTAAGCTGAGAAAATTTATAATTTTAAGGGAAAAATAAGTTGATTTTAAATTTCATGGCATCAACACATCTCAAAAAAGTTGGGACAAGGCCATGTTTACCACTGTGTGGCATCCCCTCTTCTTTTTATAACAGCCTGGAAACGTCTGGGGACTGAGGAGACAAGTTGCTCAAGTTTAAGAATAGGAATGTTGTCCCATTCTTGTCTAATACAGGCTTCTAGTTGCTCAACTGTCTAAGGTCTTCTTTGTCGCATCTTCCTCTTTATGATGCGGGAAATGTTTTCTATGGGTGAAAGATCTGGACTGCAGGCTGGCCATTTCAGTACCCGGATCCTTCTTCTACGCAGCCATGATGTTGTAATTGATGCAGTATGTGGTCTGGCATTGTCATGTTGGAAAATGCAAGGTCTTCCCTGAAAGAGACGACGTCTGATTGGGAGCATATGTTGTTCTAGAACTTGGATATACCTTTCAGCATTGATGGTGCCTTTCCAGATGTGTAAGCTGCCCATGCCACACGCACTCATGCAACCCCATACCATCAGAAATGCAGGCTTCTGAACTGAGCGCTGATAACAACTTAGGTTGTCCTTGTCCTCTTTAGTCCGGATGACATGGCGTCCCAGTTTTCCAAAAAGAACATCAAATTTTGATTTGTCTGACCACAGAACAGTTTTCCACTTTGACACAGTACATTTTAAATGAGCCTTGGCCCAGAGAAAACGCCTGCGCTTCTGGATCATGTTTAGATATGCCTTTTTTTTTTACCTATAGAGTTGCATATATTGCAACAGTGGATTGTGTTCACCGACAATGTTTTCTGGAAGTATTCCTGAGCCCATGTTGTGATCTCCATTACAGTAACATTCCTGTATGTGAAGCAGTGCCGTCTAAGGGCCCGAAGATCACGGGCATCCAGTATGGTTTTCCGGCCTTGACCCTTACGCACAGAGATTGTTCCAGATTCTCTGAATCTTTGGATGATATTATGCACTGTAGATGATGATGACTTCAAACTCTTCAATTTTTCTCTGAGAAACTCCTTTCTGATATTGCTCCACTATTTTTCGCCGCAGCATCAGGGGAATTGGTGATCCTCTGCCCATCTTGACTTCTGAGAGACACTGCCACTCTGAGAGGCTCTTTTTATACACAATCATGTTGCCAATTGACCTAATAAATTGCAAATTGGTCCTCCAGCTGTTCCTGTACATTTAAATTTTCCGGCCTCTTATTGCTACCTGTCCCAACTTTTTAGGAATGTGTAGCTCTCATGAAATCCAAAATGAGCCAATATTTGGCATGACATTTCAAAATGTCTCACTTTCAACATTTGATATGTTATCTATATTCTATTGTGAATAAAATATAAGTTTATGATATTTGTAAATTATTCCATTCCTTTTTTACTCACAATTTGTACAGTGTCCCAACTTTTTTGGAATCGGGTTTGTAGATTTCTTTCCCTCTCAGTTGCCTCTTTTTTTTTTTTAATGTTGAGATTAAAGTGAAGCTTTTAAAAAAGCTCTGTGAATCTTTGAAACCTTTGAAGCTTTTTATTTTTATTATTTATCTGTAGCATTTGACTGCTGCTGCTGTTTTTGCACTTCGGAACATAGACAGTGGGAGAGAATTAGTAGTTGCATTTTCAGATCTCTTTGTGACTAGACATTGCTCTCTGACACGTCACTCACAGACTTATTTCCCCCTTAATTAAACCAGAGAGAGGAGAGTGAAAGAGCAAGAGAAAGAGCACAGAGGAAACTGGATGGGGGGAGGGGGGTGCTGACAGAGATAAAGAAACAGAAAAGTTGGGGCGGGAGCAGGTGGGTGTAAATCGGAAAAAGAGAGTGGGATGGAAGTGTGAACACAGTCCAGAGAGAAGGAGAAAGTGAGAGAGTAAGGAGGAGAGCCGTTAAAGGGAGGGGGAGCACGATTCTGCAATGGATTTGACCAGTGACTCAGCAGACTCTTTAAAAACATGTTTATGCTCTGTTGCTACGAAGGAATCCTTATAACATACTCTAACATATGACTCTAGAATATGAGAGTCTCAGCATCAATACAACTGCAGTTATATGACTTAAGATTATACAACTACTTTGTTTTTTAAAGATCTCTTATTTGCATAAAGTTTGGTTGGTCAGCTGTATCTTACAATGTGAAGCGTAGTACACTGATCTTTGATAAAAAATAAATTCACTATACGACAATTATCCATTACATTATCTTTGTAAACACAAGCAATATGAGCAAGGCATTTACTTAGAGTGAGTAAAAAGCATTACAGTGCATAAGCTGATCACAACCTACTTACCTAAATAAATAAATGGACAATATTAATTAGATTTTTTTAAATTAATTGAGATAAAAGAAAAAGTTGTTTTTGTGAAAGTGAAACAAGAAGTGAATTACTAGCACTATATAGGAAATAGAAATTGATGTGATAAATTTCAGTGGCCATTTTACAACAATATTTGACTACAGGATGCTGCAGTTGATCAACCATATAATCAAGTATTCTAAAGAGCTGCATAATATGTAAAAAAGGATGAAAATCCATGAAGTAGTAACAGGTTTGACCTGTTCACCATATCATACCATATCATTTTCGTGACATCTCCTAAGTCTAATTTCAACCATTGTGTAATTTCTAATTATTATTTTTTTTTTTTAAGTTATAGTGCACCCAAAAATGAAAATTTGCTGAAAAAGTACTCACCCTCGGAATCAGACCATCCATGATGTTGGTGAGTTTGTTTCTTCATCAGAACAAATTTGAAGATCTGGAGAAAGCAATGTTATGGATAGAGGACTTATATTTTAGCTGGAAACAATGGTTTGAAGTATAAAAACATTTTAATGATGGATTTGTTTCTGATAAACATGCAGCTTTTCACTTTACAAGACATTAATTGACAGACTGGAATCATGTGAACTACTTGTGGATCACTGTGATGTTTTTATCAGCCGTTTGGACTCGCATTCTGACAGCACCCATTCACTTTAAAGGATCCATTGGTGAGCAAGTGATGTACTGCAAAATTTATCCAAATCTATTCTGATAAAGAAACAAACTCATCTACATCTTGAATGTTTTAAGGGTAAATACATTTTCAAACTGTTCCTTTAAGCATTACATAATGCATTAATATTAGTTAGTGTTCTCAGATATTATAATTCTTACTCTTATTGTCAGTTGCCACTGAGAAAATCTAGATTTTTATACTGCACAGTTTGAAAACCCCTTCACTAAATAAGCACAAGACCAAATTTTTTAAGATCTTCTGTTTTACCATTACTCATTACTACTTTTTTTTTTTTTTCCCAAGCATTTTCTGTTCTGGTGACCTTAATCCTGCTGTTTTCATTTAGCATTTACAAAAGTTTGCTTTGGCTGCCTTGTCACTCCAGTAGATAATATTGTTCTAGCTGCTCATTACATCCCGTCTTGTTTGTCCTAGACGTGCATGACCTATTTTTCACAGAGGTTCTTTCAGATTTCTCTTTAGTTGGTTCACTGAGCCTGTAGAGTGAAAATGCCAGTCTGCAAGCTTGATAATTTGGGAAAGTGATACTCAGTCAGATAACTGACGAGCGGCTAGATTTGAGATGGGTGTAAATGTTGATAAGTGTGTGACTGAGGCTCTTGAATACCCTAGTACAGATATATGTCAGAAGAAATATTGATCCGTATTGATCTGAGCTTCAACTGAGTCTCCTTATACGGGACTGTAGTTTCATCTCACACCCTTTCATTCAATCCAAACTAAATATAATGGGTAATGTGTTAAAAAAAAATAATAATTATGTTTTTATTTATGTTTTTAGTGAGTCACATTTCTATGGGAATTATTTCATATATTATTATTTTTTTTCTCTATTTTTCTCCTGTAGTCAGGTTGTGAAAACAGTTTATGTGTTAGGCCTAATAAGAAAATTAATTAAAAAAAAAAATTTAAAATGCAAATTCATTATCAAATATATATATATATATGTATGATATGTCTGGATAATCACCAAAATTCACAGGACCAGCATCACCAGTATCAAAGCACGTAAATTTATGCCTGCTGTCATTCTCTTTCTGAGTGTTATGGGGGCAGAAAAGGGTTACATTGATCCCTTGGGCACTGAGGCAGTATACTGTAACACTCAGGTCAAAGGTTAATTACTATCTAACTTGATTTGATCCTAAGTCATGTAACATCAATATGCATTTATCTAAAAGTACGTGAGTGTAACCAGTGGAGTTTTAAATAGATCCAGTCCAAAGTTGACCCAGTACAAATGTGTTATTCTTGCCTGGGTGATAGTGTAGAGAATAGTTTTAAACATGCCTGCGTGCATTATTGGATTGATAGATAGATAGATAGATAGATAGATAGATAGATAGATAGATAGATAGATAGATAGATAGATAGATAGATAGATAGATAGATAGATAGATAGATAGACGAAGTGTTAGAACACTCAGATTTGCATCTTGCTACAGCATGAAAGTTTTCAGCTGACTGCTATGACTGCATAGTGTCTGTGTTATTGTTTGGAAAATAGATTGGAAGTTGGGAAGATTGCAGCGTATTGCATGGTGCAATAACTGCTGTGCCTCTCGCTCATTCTCTACTTCTCCCCCTCTGCTGTGAGTAGTGCAGCGTTCTGGTTGGTGAGTCAAACATGCCTGGTTGTGATCATTATCATTTCAGGCTTAGTTGAAGACATCAGTAGAACACAAGTGATGGTGAATGAGTGTGTGTGATGAATTTAAGCGAAGACTAGTGTAACAATGCTTAAGCTTCTAACATTAGATTAGTCTTTGATGCCTTCACCTGCACGTTGCCATGGAAACATGGGGGGTTCTCTCTCCATGCGTCATCTGCAGCTTCGTTTTTTTCACAGGGATGCTCACGTTCGTGTAGAAAATGTATGAAGAGGTGAAAACAGATGTCTTCAAGCCACATTGTGTCATAATGCACACACATTTGATGAATGATACTCTGATTCACCCATGATGTTTCTCTTTGTGCTTCGATATGTTTCTGTATGACAGTGATTCCCAACCAAAAGTACTTAAGCAGGTTCCAGGAGGTACTTGGAAAGACTGTGATTTTTCTTAGTTAAAACTGTAAAATACAACGTTAAGGGCTATTAAAATGTTAAAATAATTAACTGAAATTAATGTCATCATTATTTTTGTAGTGAATGTCTCTGTTCCTAATGAAACCCGATATGAAATCCAATATACATACATTTTAAATATATATAAAATGGCCTATTACTTCTAAATTATGATTTTTTTTTAATGTAAAAATCTTCATAATATTATAAGTGGACCTCAGAGAACAGTACAAAATAATAAAAAAGGCAGTTCATGACCACTTTAACAATTAAAATGCATTCTGGAAAACTTAAAACAGGAAAAAAGGAGGACAATTTTAAATGGATTCTATGTAGGGCCTTAAAAGAGGTTTAGTTCCCATTTGATTATGGATTTGTACTTGAAGAATAGTTTTTTTGTAAGAATATTTCTACCTGTTTGTTAAAACAAAGTCAAATTTTATGTAGATTATGGCTCAAACATGCACCCACTTTACAGTTTTATCACCAAATTTCAGTCTCAAGAACCTAAAGTGTACATCACAATAAAAGATTACCAGTTTATTTCAAATCTGACATAACTAAAAAATTATTTGCGGTTTCATTGAGGGAGTCAGCTGTCAACTCTGACTTCACTCTGAGAGTCATTTCAGAGTAACATCTCAGAATTTTTTTTTTTTTGTAAATCTGATTTGTTAAAAAGAACCTGTTCGTAAGAGTCATGGCTTGCACTGTTTATTGAATAACATTCAACACACTGAATATTGTGATTTCATATTGCATTTCCTATCATTAGATAATGTACAGATGCAGTGGCGTCTAGATTTTCATTTATTGGCAAGAATGTTGGTTATATTTTGAGAACTTGAGCATTATTCATGGAACTGTGGGGGTACTTAAAACATAAAAGGTGAGGAAACACTGCTCTAGAGCACAGACCTGGACCCAGTCATGACTGACAGCTGCAATACGTACATTATCTCTTGCAGGCCTGATGCAGCATTTTTATTTTACCAGGTTGTTACAGGCAGATCTTACCCTTAAGGGCTGCTCAGAGGGAAACTAGTACCTCGGTGCCTTCTGCAGCTTAATGAACTGCAGCTTCCATCTATGCAAGACTGTGTGCGTGTGTGTTTATATGGCTCTGTTTGTGCCCAGAGGTGTAAAACAAAATAAACTAAGGACAGCAAGTAAAAGGTGACCAGTGGGCAAAAAGTGATGCTACAAAAAATAGATGCCAAATGCAAACTCTATTGCAGAAAAATGCAGGTTGTGATGCTCAAAAGTGATGCTACAAAAAGATAATGCTGCAACTCAAAACTCTATTGTGCCTGATTTTAAATGCTAAAACCACCATGGGGATGACTCAACAGCAAGCTACTTGTGAATTTTTTTGTCTGCCATCAAAAGTAAATAAGGACAGCAAGAATCTCACTGTGCTCATCAGATAACCTTGGGAAAAGATCTTGAGTAAGGCAGTCAAACCAAAACAGTCCTTTACTCTACAACAACAGCAGCTGTACTTAAGGCTGTAAATCTCACTGTGCTCATCAGATAAAGAGAACTGTTTTTGGTACTTGAAAGAATATTACATTTAGAGATACCAGTGTGCCTAATATTTGATCTGGGTTGAGTAATAGTTGAAATTCAGGTGATGTCGCAGGAAGAATAGGCTAGATGCGAATTCATATATATATAGTTTATTATTTTAGAAAATATTTTTCTTAAATAAATGCTGTTCTTTTAACTCTCTATTCATCAAAAAAAAAAATCCTGTTAAAATGTATCATGATTTACACAAAAATAATAAGCATGCACAACTGTTTTCAACACAGACGATAATAAAAAATATTTCTTGAGCACCAAATGAGCATATTAGAATGATTTCTGAAAGATCGCTGGATACTGAAGACTGGAGCAATGACTGCTTAAAATTACATTTTAAAATATACTAAACAAAGAAAAGTTATTTTAAATGGAAATAAGATTTCACAATTTACTGTTTTTACTGTGTTTTTGATCAAATAAATGTAGCCTGGGATTTACTGTGTCCATTTAGCTTTAATTCTGGTCTTCTGCCTATAGAAGCACTATTTTAGATGCTGCTTCACATAGAATGTTGTGAACATCACGTTCCTCCACCTTACAAGAATTACCCTTATAAACCAGTAATGACCAGTTTTATTGCGAATGACAGACTGTACTCTTCTTATGTGTAAGAAAGTTGCTTTATAAAAGCATTTGGGGACTTATTATGAGAAAACAGTCATAGCGTATTCGGCAGACCTAATAAAACTGTAATTCACAGTCCCTATGATATTGTAACAGCACTAATGCCTATTATATAACTATTCTGTGCCTAGTTAAGCGTATGCAGATTCTCAGACCCTGAACTGAGATATAATAAGTTGTCTGCAGGATCGTCTTAACAGTCGATTGTGCTCAGATCAGTGGCCCCTGGCAGTGGGGCAGAGCTGTGACAGGCACTGAATAAAACACAAATACAGTGCAGGCCAACCCTGGCCAGAGCTCTCCGTCTCCCCTTGGTCCCAGGAGGAAGAAGAATGCTGAGTAAGCTCGTTGTGGGGGTGTGTATGAGTAGAAACACTGCAGTGCTGCAAGGAAAGACTTTCAACCCAGAAAACAAGGTGGACGGGGCAGGGATATCATTTCAGATGGCACAAGTCTTAATACGGCACTACATGACCAGATTTACAAAAGTAAAACATACATTACAGGTCAAAAGTTTGTAATAATAATTCTCTTATGCTCACTGAGGCTGTTATACATTTTTCCCAGGATTCTCTGATGATAAAAATGTTCAAAAGCATTTATTGGAAATAGACATCTTTTGTAAAATTATCTTGATCAATTTCTGTTTTTAAAATTGATAATAGTACAAAATGTTTCTTGACCTCAAAATCAGCATATTAGAATGATTTTAGAAGAATAAAGAAATGGCTGCTGAAAATTCATTTTTGCCATCACAGGAATATTTTAAATTATGTTTAAATAGAAAAGTGATATTATACATTTCAATAAAAATACTTCTTTTAAACACACACACACATATACATACAGTATATATTAGACTTCTTTTACACACACACATGCACATACAGTATGAGACTTATTTTACACACACACACACACACACATACACACACACTTCTTTTACTTCTTTCACGTTTTTGTACCAAAATTATTCCTTCAGTTCAGTACAAAGTCGGTTAAAAAACCAACTCGTCTTTCAAAATATAATATGTTTCTTTTTTTTTTCAAGAAATTCAAACAATAAATACCATGACGCTCTTTGATGTGGTGTGAGAGATTGCTGTATAAACACCTCAGTTCAAACGGCAGCACAATCATCCCTTCCTCTTTACCACTAGTATTATGATGAAAAAAATATGTGGAAATTAATCAACATTAATGCATAGATGCAGACACTTTTGCACATGAAAACACAATTTGCATCATCACTCTTGAAAGATCTTGTTTACACCGAAGCCGAGAGCATTGATTTTATTAAAAATTCACTCCTCCATTTCCATCCCTGACTCACCTCACACTGCTCTGTGTCGTTACCCAAATCTACAGGGATAAATGTCACCGACGGGTTCACACTCACACTATCGCTTTCATTTGCCCTGTCCTTCTCTCTCTCTGACCCACTAACTCTCCAAGCCGCCCCCATCTCTCTCTCTCTACCACTCTTATGTTTGCTCTTTTGTTGTCTCTTTCTCAGCCTCTGTAACAAACAGTCAAATTTATATTTAGACATGCATACAAAAAAATCCTTATCTCTCAGTTGCTAGTTACAGTCTCTGATAATTGCCATAAATTCACCATAATCTGATTGAATACCAAATGGATATATGTGTAAACCCTGTAGCCTTGATTTATACATTCGTGAAAGTGACGTGACATACAGCCAAGTACAGTGACCCACACTCAGAATTTGTGCTCTGCATTTAACCCATCCAAGTGCACACACACACCGTGAACACACACCCAGAGCAGTGGGCAGGCATTTATGCTGCGGCACCTGGGGAGCAGTTGGGGGTTTGGTGCCTTGCTCAAGGGCATCTCATGCTGGCCCGAGACTCGAACCCACAACCTTAGGGTTAGGAGTCAAACTCTCTAATCACTAGGCCACGACTTCCTGTTGGTTTTGACCTATTATTTCGTTAGGTAACCATGCCCAACAGACCTTGAAAACATAGCAATCTAATGATCTAATTCAGCGGTAAACACTGGTATCAGCAGACATGGGTGCATTTAATCAGATCCACGTCATACAAATACAAAACACCTTATCTCTGTTTTTCAGACAGCACTGTTGACATTTAAAGACTCTGCAGTTACAGTAAACGTGTTATGTTAATTTGATGTGGATATTTTTTCTGTACCACTGTGAGAATCCTTTTCACTCATCAATGGTACATTTCTATTGATTTTTAAACAAACAGAATACATCAGGGATTAAATCAGAAAGATTGTTTATGGAAAGAGACTTAGAATGGCAGCTATGATTCATAAAACATACAATCTATACCTGTAAATTTTAAATGAACATAATATATTAACTGGGTTAAATTTTCTAAACAATGAAAATAGTTTTGGCTGCCGTTTTGCAGTACTGTGCTGTGCTGAGCTGTAACACGAGAGTCCCTGAGGATCTTAGAACAGGAATCCATAACAGACACTGTTCGTATGTAAACACTGTTGCGCCATCTGATGGCCAAACAGAGAAACCATGCAATAAATAGGACAGCTAAGTGGTGCATTTCTTTATAGCAGAAATAATCTAGAATATGCTCCGAGGCCAGCAATAACTGGTGCATGTCACTTCAATCTGTAAAGTATAGAAAATAAGAACAGCTTTTACTGCAAGGCTTTCAACCAGTCAGTTTCAATCACACATTTCTGCTATAAATATATCAGACATTGTTAATCAGCAGTTAATGTATCCAATTCTTGTTAAAGCATGTTGATAGAATCGCTCGGTTTTCTGAGATAAACAACATGAGGGGTTTTTTGCGCAGCGCTGCCTGTGGTGAAAGGCCTGCACTCAGCACGCCCGACAGACGCTGAGACATGGAGGAGACAAACTGCATGCCAGCACGTAGGCAGCAGCTCTCATCTCCTGCCTCTCCTAAACACATAATCAATCTTACTTAACGTACCTCCCTTTCTGAGATGACAGAGAAACAGCCGTGAGATGTGCAGTATTAATCTCTAAGTAACTACAACATAAAACACACTATTTTAGAATGTTACGTAAACTAAAGTGCTGATGCCCATGGAAAATCTGAAACTATGATGCGAAGGCATTTTGGAAGGTTGCCAGAGTGTTGTTCTCAGGTTGCCAAAATGTTCTGAGTGGTTGCTAGCTGACCCTCAAATCTCTACTATAATTTGGGAAAGGATTCACAAAACATTCTTATAAATAAAATTCTTTGTAACCACTATTTTCTTAGTATAGAGAATAAAGTTAAGAATATTTTGTATTCCCAAAACCCTTTTTTAAGAACATACTTATCTTTGTTCTTAAGATTGTTCTAAAGACAAATTTAAGAAGAATCAGAATTACTGTAAAGAATATTCTTAAAAATCATTGTAAACAACCTCTTAAAGTTAGAATAACATTCAACTTAAACGTAAATGTCTTAAATTACCAGAATCAACTTTAATAGGGACCTAGTTTTTAATTTTATAATTACAACATAATTTTAATCAGCAGTTAGCACAAAATAACTATTTTAAATGCCAAGTGCTGAAGACTTTCTTAAGAAACTGTTTGAGAGCTTCTTAACAATTTTTCAAGAATTTGACTTAAGAACATCCTTACAAATGAATTTATCTTAAGAAACTTCTTGACTTCTTCCTTAAGAAAATTGTCATGAATCTGACCCCTGGTGTCTAGATGGCTCAGGTCCCTGTTTGTATGGGATTTTCTGTCCATTTTATTATCTGCCAGGTGGAAATTGTTTGTCTGATCACTTACCAAAAAGTAAGAGGACATGCCAACTAGTTTATTAAGTTTCTTACTTTTGTTCTGTGGGGTCTGTGCAAATCCTTAACCCAAAAATGAGCAATAATAATAATAGCATTTGCCTTAGCAAGCAATGATATTTCTACATTTTGATCTCAAACAAGACAAGGTCTTTACTGTTCAGTCAGTCAGCTCAAACTCCATGGACGACTTCTGAATGTTTTGCTTGAGTAGCATCTTGAAGTCATCAAAGCCCACCTCAAAACTGAAATGCTGCCTACTCCTTGCTTTCCTATCCATCAGCTCACTGGTGGTCAGATGATTTTGCCACGTCTACAGCAAATAGCAAGAAAATGGATATCATATCCAAGTGAAAATACATTTGCTCATCTACTTGTGTGTACTTTTGGTCTATATAAAAGGTATTACTTGTATTTCCCTGTATTTACACTATTCTCTGTAGTGTGAGGATACATTTTTGCAGAAAGAATGTATCCTAATTGTGTGTACAGCCCATATATGGAGACATCGCTATGTAGAATAATTCAGATTTATAAACAGTAGAATGTGAGTAAGAAATTTATGTGCACGCTGTTTTTGCATGAAAACACTTTTCTTATTAGTTCATAAGGCCCATTGCTCACACCCACCTAGCTCACATTTCTCTGTGCAAATACCTATGAATGGTGTCCTGCTTACCGTTCTTGGCAAAAAAAGGATGTCCAATTTGTTGAGCTTGCCAGTAGTTATCTGAGTGCTGTGCATGATAACACTGTCTTTCTTCATTGCTTTCTTGACTGCTGAGTTTTAGGAGGCTGTAGAAGTGGGAACGGTGCCCTGCTGAGAAGATAAAGCACCAAAACCTTAATGAAGACACAGTGGACGTGATTACACATCAATGGTGTGACTTTCAACAAAGGTTCAGGAGGGTTTCCCTGAGCACACTAACAAGTCACAAAGCCGCCAAGGCACTTTTGGGGGGTAATGTAACATGTCTGGACTCATTTACTTACACTTTGCTTGGGTTTTCATTTGCTTTTTCAACTAATTTTCCTTACCAGGTGGTTTTGATTCCAGCTCTTATGCGGTTTCAATTTTATATTTGAATAGTACTAGAAGTATCTAGTGAAAAATTATATGTGAATAGCACTACTAGATCTAGTGAAAAAAAAAAAAAAAAAAAAAAAATATGATAAAATATATATATATATATATATATATATATATATATAAATATATATATATATATATATATATATATATATATATATAATTATTTTTTTTTCAAATCAACATTCCAAAACCCAGGGTCACTTAACAAATGTTGGGAAACAAGGAAAAAAACACCTATGTAAAAAACATGTTTAATTCTACATAAGGCTGAATATTGATATTGCATCGACAGCCCCCTACTATGAGACACTTCTGGTTGCAGAATAAATTTATCAAGAATAAAAAATATGAATAGCACATTTATACAGTAGCATCAGTGATGTTGTATATCAATGCCATAGGTGTCAGTATAAAGTCCATGACTACAATAGTATTGAAACAAACCAAAAAAAATGCATTTTTTAAAGTATATGAAAGGTAAAATAATATTTATTCCTGGCCTTGTTAATCATTGTCATTTGATCATGTGAGTGTCGATATGTCAAATAAATATTTTGAGTCACATACAGTACACTTGTTCTACCTTTTCTTTTGTAGAGCCAGGGGTTGAAGCTGGCATTAGTCTGAGGCTCTGGCTTCTTATTCTTCTTAGGTCTGGGTAGCATATTAATCTTAGCCTGGATCAAATCCACCACCCTGAAGTCTGCTTAAGCTTGGGCAACGTCCAAGCAGTTTTGCTCTGCAATTAAAAGATTGAAAGTTCCTGACTCAAATGACATCAGAGCCAAAGCTGATCAATCTCAGAGATTTAATGCACTGTAAATCAGGGTATTCATAAGAGTCCTCCAGCAAAGATGAGGTGGCATTGTGCAATGACGTAAAAACAGTCTGCACTGAGATGGTTATGAAATCGGTAAGATGTTCATGGTTTGCACACTTCAACAGATTTATGAGAAGAAGTTGTATTATAAGTTGTATTATAATAGTTCTTTGATAGACAGGGAACTGTACCTGTCTTATTTACTGCACTGACTTTGGCCCCAGCTTCGATGAGGTACTCCACACAGGACGGCCTACAGCTCTCAATGGCTCTCATTAGGGGAGTGGCTCCATTGAGGGTGGGCGGGTCCACAGAAGCTCCCGCCTCCAGGAGCAACTATATGATGTCCAGCTGTCCCGCATGACTGGCATAATGTAAAGAAGTCCAGCTGAACTGATCGCATGCATTCATGTCAGCCCTGCGATGAGATTATAATATGGATATCATTTTTACAAATATACATATGCCAAGTTAAATATACTTTAATTTATTCCTTTAAAGAGATAGTTCACCCAAATTTTTTTATTATATCATCATTTACTCACTGTCATGTCATTCCAAACCTGTATGACCTTCTTTCCTCTGTGGAACATTAAAAAAGATATTTCGAAGAATGTTGGTAAACAGTTTCAATTCCCATTTATTTCCAAGTCAATGGAAACCAAAACTGTTTGGTTACCAACATTTCGTCAAATCATCTTCTTTCATATTCTGCAGAAAAAAAAAATCATACAGGTTTGGAATGACATTAGGGTGAGTAAATGATGACAGAATTTTAATTTTGGGTGAACTATCCGTAAATTCTTAAACGTTAACTAAATTTACACGTTATCAGGGAGGAACATTGCCACTTCGTAGTTCCCACTTGCACATGCAGCCATGAGCGGAAGCGATCTTTCACATCTACAGGAACCTTTTGGCTGAGTGCCAACCTAAGAGACTCAATATCTCCTGTTTTAACACAGTAGTTCATATTTATGTATATCTTTCCGGGCTCATCAATGTACCATGCTGTATCATCTTCGATAGGATGTCCTGGTCGATGGTCCTGGCATATCTGTGGGTGTCTGTCGCATGCTGGTAACTTTCAATCATAAAATGTGGTGGCCCACCATCATCACGCCATTGAATAAGATCAAGCAGAACAGTGCAAACGGGGATGGGTGCATTGAACTTAGTCTTTTCGGTCTTTCTTGTCTTGGTTGCTTTCTTCTTCTTAGGCCCATAAGAGGCTGTAACATATGTCTTTGAAAGATATTTGAGACCTTTTAGGAAATCACTTATATTTATAAAGCCCTCTCTTCTCTTATCGAGAGCAAGCAGTAGAGGATGAATTTGGTTATCATCTAGAGGAGCATGAGGTTCCTGAAGAACAGACACAAATGTTGCCTTGGATACCATCTCTATTCCCATGTAGCCTTCTGATGCTGACTCGAAAGCATTTCTCAGTGCATTCTCATTTTCATGAGACCAGTCAAGAAGCATCAGAGCCCATGGTTCATTTGTGCCACCCGCTCCTTTTGAGCACTTTCCATGCAGTCGTTCAGCCGTCTTAAGCTCTTTTACGGTGGCTTTGTGACCACAGTCCTTAGCGATCTGACGGGGAAGCAGGCCTTTTTGGTTCTTCAGTTTGGGATTGCAGCCTAAAGTAGGAATGTGAATCTTCAAGGGATCAAATATAATATTTCAAATCAAGTTCAGTTTGTTTCACATCAAGAAGCATGGCTGCTTTAATGTAGGGCTACAGGATTTGGGGAAAAATCTAAGTTGAGATAATAAATAATAAATATTGCACAATTTTTTATTATTATTATTAATAATTTTTTTTAATAAAATAAGTAAAATCATGTATTTAAGAAAAATTATAAATAAGAATTGTAAAATTACAATAATAATATTTATGGCTGTTTTAATAAAAAAAAATCAAGTGGGACCTTAAAGCTTCTCTTTCGTTGACAACAGCCAGTTTATGAGCACTTCTCATTATGAGTTTAAATTCTCACTACGAATAAATCGAATAACTAAAGTAAAAAAAATACAGAAATAAAAGAAAATAATAGAAAAATACACTGAATTTTACCCATTTAGTTGTTTTATGGTGTAGTCAGTTATTTAGGGGCCAAGCACCGAAGGTGCGTAGGCACCTATTGAAATCGTTGGCGTTATTATTATTATTCTTCTTCTTCTTCTTCTTCCGCCGCAAGTCTATGGCAGCCCATAGAACCGATTGCGGGAAAGTTGTATAATTTGGCACACTGATAGAGGACAGTCCCCAGCATTAACTATACCAAATTTGAAGTCTCTATCTCTCGTAATCTCTAGCGCCACCACTTGTCCAAAGTTTCAATATTTTTATGCTAATAACTTTTTAACCGTAAGTCACAAAATGAAAATTCTTTTTTCTCTGAATCCTTGGGTCAGGCAAAGTCGAAAATGAACCCCGAAATTCAAAAATCGCAAGGTTTAGTTTTTTCGCTATTTTTAATTGTTCGAAAAACCCTACTTTTTCGAACTCATCCTAGACGGTTTGTCTGATTCTCACACGAAAAATTGTCTCAGATCATCTTCAGACGAGCTGCCGGCAAAAAGTTATGGAATTCAAGTGATTTCGTCCAACCGTTCTCGAATACCACGTCGCGAAAAAAATTCTACGAAAAAGCACGCAAAAATGCTTGTGAGGCTATAACTCTAAACGGTTGGGCGTATTGAGAGACAAAACTTGGTGTGTGTTATAAAACAAGCATGACCTGAGACTACCTGCAGTGTTTCGACGCAGCGCCACCTAGTGGTCAGGAGATATGAAAAATGCATATTTATGATTATAACTTCTGAATGGTTTGGCCAAAAATAATAAAACTGGTCTCTTTAGATTGAGTGGGTCATGCGAGTCGAATATGATATCCAAATTTTCACGTGTCGGCCATTTTAGGTTTTTGAATTATGTTCAAAATGCTGTATTTTTTTGAACGCATTATCGTATCGCTACGAAAATAATTACAACAATGTTTGGCTCCAAAACTCAAAAAGTTTGGTGGCAGCGCCACTTGTGGTCAAAAATTTCTAATGAAATATCTTAAAAATGCTTATAACTTTGAAGAATTAGACTATTAAAATGAAAATGGTCTCACCTATATTCTTTGGGTCCTGCCGAGAACATCAATACCAATTAATGCCAAAATTGGCCATACTTCCTGTCCGCCATTTTGATTCATGTTGAAAAACCTACTTTTTCGAACTCCTCATAGACCGTTGTCCGATTTTCACCAAATTTGACTCGAATCATCTTCAGACCAAAGCTGACAAAAAGTTATGGATTTCGTGTTGATATACGAAACGGTTTTCATTTAGCGCATCAACGAATTTGTTCGTGAAGATGCCAAAATACATCTGAGGCCGTATCTCGGCAAAGCTTGACATATTTTGTTACAAACTTTGTATGTGCCATTGTCACCTCAGGACTGACCATGTCACATCAATTTGGTAAACAGCGCCACCTATTGGTCAAGACTAATAAATCATTCATTAACATAATAATTACATTTATATAAATGCTAATAACTTTTTAATGCATTAGCCTATTGCAATGAAAACTGTCTAAGAATTATTCCTTGGCTTAGGCCGACAACATAGATACCAAATATGCCAGAAAATTCCTGTCCGCCATTTTGATTTATTTGAAACCCTACTTTTTCGAACTCCTCATCAACGGTTGGTCCGATTTTCACAAAATGAATCGGATGATTTCAGACTGTGCTGACAAAATATTAGGGATTTTGTATTGATAGACAAAACACCGTTTTCGCAGTACCACAGCGACGAATTTCAGGCATGATGCCAAAATGACAATTCAGCCTGTATCTCTGCAATGCTTTGGCATACTGACACCAAAACTTTGTGTGTGCCATTGTCATCTAACACAGAACACACCAAAATGATTTGATTACAGCGCCACCTGTTGGTCAAAAGTGATAAGCCATTTAATCATATTACCAGTGCTTGTATTTATGATTTTTACAATCATCCTAAAATTGCTGTAATTGCTCATTGTTGCATTTGGTGTGATGCTCCATGCCATGCTTAGCTCCTCAATTTGCCGCTGGAGTGCTTGGCCCCGTAATTGCTGCTTGCAGCTATATTTTACTATTGATATCCTTTTTGTCATTGAGAATTTACAGCAATCTGCTTTATAAAATAGTAACAAGCAGCCATTCTCCCGTTTAATGATTCTGTTTGGCTTGAAATAAATTGATGTACCTCTTTGAGCTAGAAACCTACAGCAATCTGTGTAACCACCAGGGGCAGCAAAGTGCAGCAGTGTATCCCCCTCTGATGTTACCACTTCAAAGTCTGCTGCATATGCAGACAACACCTTAATGATCTGGAAAAAAGCAGTTATGATAATCACTGGGCTTATAGCCAGTGGTTTCATTCAATAACAGCACATTTTTTTTATCACTCTTTATATAACTGTTAAACAACACCAGAAGTGATGCTCACTTCAAAGAAGCTTCTTCAGCTGCAAAGTGAGCTGCATGGAATTGCTTCTTATCCAGGGCATTGACTTTTCCTCCTTTCTTGAGGATGGCTCTTACAAGATCTATTGCTCCTGCTCTGGTGGCCTCCATCGGAGCTGTCTGACCTGATTCCTGGGATATCATTCACACAAATCAGTATACAAACACCCATCAGCAGAGTTTGCTTAGTAGGACTTGCATGATTTTTGAGATTGCAAGATTTGAAGTACTCTACAAGTGCACATTCAAATACGTTTGGAGCCCATCTCGGGGAAAGAGGCTTTAAATATAACATTAGCAATTATACAACGTTTGCAAACCTGATTTGTAGCATTGGGGTCTGCTCCTCTCTCTAGGATGCTGAGACACATTCCTTCACAGTCCTGAGCTTGTTTGCAGGCCAGCAGGAACACTGGCATCCCAGTTTCTGAAACATTGTTGACATCTGCATTGCCATTAAGGGCCACCTAGAGGCAGCGCATGTGCCTTTTGGTAGGGTTGATGCAGTAGAAAAGCAACCTTGGGAGAGAAGCCAGAGTACAGATTACTCAGATCAGTTTACACACTAGTTTTACTGTCCGTGCCCTGATCTGTAATTAGATAGACCGCATACAGTAAATCTCCAAAATGGCAGTATGCTGCCAGCCATTAGATGATCTCTGTTGACTATGTGTTGGTGAGGCGTCAAATACTGGAAGCCTCATTAATACCTAAACTAAGAGAGAAGGAGAAAAAAAACCTTTCCCTTCTTTGTCTACAAGTTTCATGTCTGCATTGTTCTTGGCCAGAAGAGACACGATACCGTCATATCCAAGCTCTGCGGCCAGCATCAGGGGTGTCCGCCCCCTCCTGTCCTGCAGGCCTGGACCTGCACCTTGAGCTATGAGGAATCCCAGCATGTCAGGTTTGATAGCCACAGATGCCAGGTGCAGGATGCTGTTCCCCTCACGTGACTCAGTGAGGTTTATGAGTTCATCAACAGCCATGCTGATTAATTTCTCTATGTACGGCTTATCTCCATTCTGGATGCACTTAAGTAGCCGATAGATCTGCAAAGATTCAAGCCTTCCCTTGGCCAGGGTGCATGACATCATGAACCTGAAAATCTAAAAAAATTATGGTAGCATTTGTAGGGTCCCCCATCTGATATGTTAGGGACCCGATTTTCCTAAGGAGGTCTTTTTTTGCACCTTACTGCTTAATTTGGAGATTTTTTACATTGGTAACAATATAGCTGTATATCTGATAAACACGTTTTACAAAACTACATTCAGGGTCAAACAACAATCAGATTCCTTTACCCGTTTTGGTTTCTGAAAGTGTTACGTTGTCTCTATGGCAACAGCACGCCGTCAATTCTTAATAAAAAGTAAAAATAAAAAGCTTCTTCTAGAAGTACATTCCGCCTCATTGTCCCGCCGTGTTTTTATTAAGAAGCGGCCTAAAATAGAATTACCACACATTTACCTGATCACTTTACCTGGGTTGAGTAGCCTGATGAGAAACGGCGTACAGTATCAGTTTTCATGGCAATGTCTTCAAGCGTGTAACTTTTTGTATGAGTGACAGTAAATGACATCTAATACAAAGAGACGCTTCCTCGCGTCATGCTCATGGGATATGGTTCACTCACCATAAAGTCATGCATGATATAATTTGTAATAACTTTAACCCGCGCTCAACCATTCCAAGTATTCTGAAGAAGTTATTGGTTCAACAAGAAAATGTGGCAAAGATATAAAACCATCCACTAGATGGGGCGAATTCAATATAAGTAGAGTGTCCCGTGCTTTTTAAGCCAAGGAGAGAACATTTTAGGATAGGATTGCCTAGTGTGCCTTTGAAGGAAAGGATTGCAACTTCTTAACAACACGCAGACAATCAGAAAACACAAAATAAATTTGTGAAAAATATTTTAATTAAAAACTAGCATTGCAAATATACTGTATATCCAATATATAACATTCAGCTTTGAAGAAGTTATAACTGTGAAAACTTTTTGTGTTAATCTGAGGACTGTTAGGATTGCACAGCAGTCAGATACACTTTATTTGCATAATTATAATACTGTTTTGTAATGCCTGTAGTGAGAAATAAGATGAAACTTCAAAATATTAGATTTGGAAAAATGGTTCAGGTTGTGCCTGGGCAGTTTATATAAACTGTCCCAATTCCAAATTGAGCAAATCGCTGTCTTACTGCAAAATGAAACATTCATAAGTAATATTTATAAAGACCTTTTAAGGAATTCCTCTCTTCTGAGGGATAAAATGGACTGAATGGTCAAGGTTTGATCTCACAGTACTAGACTCAGTGCAAAGTCCTTTTAAATTCCCTTTGTATTAAAGAAAACATTAGGCATAGACCACCAAGACATCTAAGGTCACACAAATACATGTTTGGCAAAGATACAGATTCTGAGATGTTAGTCTATTTAGAGAACATCTGCCATTTAGAGAACATCTGCAGTCCAAAGAGACCAAATAAAAATCCATTGACAAAAAAAGATAGCCAGGATTAAATCTTTTCTGCATCTAGAACAAACAGCTTTCATAGTTTTCTTTGGAAGAGTCACTAGAGAATGGGTTACTAAAGAATCCTGAACTATAGCCTCTGGCATGTCTAAAAATGTCCCTCTCTGTACAGCCTGCTTTATTTGAATTCATCCTTTTATAGTTACTTTTCCAAATTTGGAGATTAAGTGAAGAAATGTGCTGCAAGAATAACACAGTGAGGAAATGGGAAATAAAAAAAAAAATAATAATAATAATAATGTGTAATATTGATTGTATCCAGCTTTAAAAAACCTTAATGGAGCCTTTGAGGGGAATTTTTTTTTTTAAATGAAACCACACCAACAGTACACACAAATCCATATTTTCTCATGGTCTCTGGATTCCTTCTTCTTGAGGTGTATTTTAGTGAAGCTTGAAAGTTAGAAGGGGATAATGGTATATGTGATGTTTCAAAAAAAAGAAATTACATTATGTTTGTCACATACAGTATGTTCGCCATGGTTTTTGTGTTTTGTGTTGTGTATATGGTCTAAATTTCTAGGCTTAGCTTGGATTTCTCCTCAGTCTTTTCTTAGATGCTGGCAAGATTGGTTATCACAACATCTAAATACAGATTTTTTTTTTTTTTTTACTAAAGATCCTGAAGTTCTCAGTTGATTAAACCTTTTAAAACTCACAAAACAACAACAAAATTGCCTGCTTCTGAAAGGTATTTCCCACATACTCTATCTGTTCTCGTTTTCCATTTCTCATTCTGCTCTACAAATGTCAAACAAAACAAACAAACAAAAAAAATCCATGAATTTATTAATTTACTTGGGAAGTACTGTAAATACACTGTATTGTGCATGTGAATACACTATAGTATGCACTGCACTGCAGTGCCTACCTTTTTTTTTAACTGTTATGGATATATCGTAAATTATCTTTACAGAACTGTTCACAAGTTGCATGTGCTGTTTAATCACTGATAAACGTTAAAAGACATTTGCAAGGTTTGTTTCTTACAATGTATTTGTAGGTAAATATCCACCTCATCCAGCACTTTTTTGGTTTAAGAAACTGCTGCAAATTATTCAGTGTATGAGCCAACTGTCTGAATGAAAAAAAAAAACAGTTAGCTCAAGAGTACTTAATTTCTGAATCTAGCATATGATCCTAAATAGCTGATAGAAAACACACAACATGATTGCTGAAATATTATCAGGCAAAATGATTATCATGTCAGTAAATGGCATTGTTCCATTCTCATACAATTATTTATCAGTAATGTTTACTGGGGCATATGGGTATTTCAAGGGTCTAGCAATGCACTGCTGACAAGCACACATTATCTTTATACATTCAAATAATTACTATGATGAAGGTTTGTAGGGTCAGATCAAATAAAGGTTGTGTTAGGTTGTAAGATTATGTAAACTTGAGTCCAGTCATTCTGATCTCTTCTGGGGCAACAAGTGACATGGATGTTCTAGTTTTTTAGAAAGATCTTTGCCATCCAAAAATTGCATTTTAATATAAGCAAACATTGCTGCTCACATTCATTATATGAAAATATATGATTTGCCAAAGTAAATGTAAAAAACGTAACCATATAAAAAATTTTGTGCATTTTTCTGATAATAGAGAAAAATATATATCCGTCTAGTTTCCTTATGGCCTGTTATAAAAGAAAGCTGCTTATAATTTGTATCTTAAACCTTATTCAACACTGAATACTTAGAACTGTTCTTCAAAAAAATACTGTGTCCAGATACAAATTTTTACATCTGACATTGTCCTCAAAAAAAGTCTCAGATGGGTCTTACAATATGTCGTCTGTTTCCTCATAGAGCAGCATTCCACTGAAGATTGTAAGGGGCTCCACAGAATGGGCAAGTTTACCTGTGACCAGGTCAATGCAGACAGTATCTCCCTCCTGCAGAGGAAGTATAATGTTGAAGATGACCAGGGAGCCAGGAGTGTGCCGTGCCTCTGCCATGGGTTTCTCAAGACCCTCAGGCTGATAGCCTGCTGAATCTCCGCGGGCAATTCCATAATTGGATTTAGACAAGACTGCCTCGATCTTGACATTCTTATGTCCTGTCAGGACTGCACTGAAGAAATATCGCCCCTTCACAGGTGCAGTGAACATACCTGTCAAAATACATTTAGTGAGAGAATTTATGATTTCTTAATTCAAACACTATATGCTTGTCTTTAACATACATACCTGTGTTTGGATTGTAGGCCTTTCTTTCATTGACAAGGACCTTGTTGAAGACAATAGTGCCTGCATTGGGTTGAGGTCGTGTGAGTGCTGCTGAGAATGACAGTCTTGGGACGTTTGCATCCTCTCCAGGAGGTCCTGGTAAGCAGGAGAAGAATAGAGAAAAAAATATTTATTTGTAGAAATATCATTTTATTAGTAGAACATCTTATTAGTAGTCATAGCAGTAGTAATAGTAAGAACACTGACCTTGTTCACCTCTGAGGCCTAAATAAGAGACAAATTGGAAAATGTATAGAAAAATAAGCAATTTGATCATATAAAATCCTGTTCTGGTAATGTTGTGAAAAATTGATATATTTATTTTCTTGTCTCATTTATTTACCTGGGGGTCCTATTTGCCCCACTCTCCCTTGTGGTCCTTCTCTGCCTGGAGGTCCTTGTGGCCCAGGTGGTCCTTTGGATCCTTTCTCTCCTTGAGGACCAGGTGGTCCAGGAGGTCCTGAGGATTGGCCCAAAAGAGATTACTTGGTTTTTCACATTCAAAAACAACTAAAAAATTGATAGTTAAGGTATAATGTATCCAACTGTTTTTAGGTTTACAAATTCTTAAATTATATAATTTGTTTTCTTCTTGACATATGTAACATACCAGTAAAGTCCTGTTCGGTGAAGCTCTGGAACTCCTTGAGAACATCCAGTATGGAAGAGTTGAGGTTGTTCATTTTGCCGTGAATGTTCTGAAAGTGAACATTCTGAATGCTGTCGATGGCCTCACCGTGAGAGATAACTGTGGAGTTTAGGTCATTAACACATGTCCAAAGCCCAGAGACGTGTTTGTTCAGGCCATCTTTGATTATCTGAAGGTTTACTGACAAGGAATCCAGTCTCCCGCAGACATCCTCCATCTTCGAGAGCCTTTTATCTAGCCCTTCTCGAGAAAGTTTGCATTCTCCCATTTCAATCATCAAATTGCTGTTAAAGCTACTGATGCCATCGAAATGCACTTTACTGTCTTCTTTGTGCTTGTTCAAATCATCCTGTACCTGATCTAACTCTGAGTAAATTCTTTCCTTAGACAAGTCCAGATCAGAAATAGAGTTGCCATGTCCCTTTATGGTATTCCTGAGGCCTTTCAGAGTGTCATTGAAGGAGCTGAACGTTTGGATTACCCCCGTTAGCTCACCCTGAATGGACTTGAGGTCTTTGCCAAGCTTGCGAGTGATGGTATTTTGATTATCTATGTTCCTCTGATGGTCAGCCATGCTGATAACACATTGGCCTGTGCATTTCTCAACCTCTTCTTTCAGTTTGCCTACTTCCTCCTGGAGGTTTGAGCATACCTGCGAGCAAGCATACTCATCTGAATCTACCTTTCTGCGTAAATCTGTAAATTCTCCCTGGAACGTGTTAAAAGCCTGGCTGGTTATGTTTCTTATTTTTCGAAGTTCCTCGTCTGTTGAATTGCATATGTCACAATCATGTAATATATTCTTCACATCGGTGATGATTTGGTTAAAGTGCTCTCCATTATGTCCTGTCAGATCCTTAATTTTTTGAACATCAAGGCTGAGATCTATAATACGGTCCAATAAGGAATCACCAGACACACTTAAATCCTTTAGTTTGGTGTCAAACCTCTTAATGTTCTCCTCATTGGCAACAACCTTCCATTCCAGAGTTTTCACAGTATCTGCTGTCTCACTGCTTTTTGGACCACACGTCTCTGTGCACAAATTAATCGCTGACTTGAGCCCGCCGTCAAGATCAGTTGTTTTGTTCCCCAACCTTTCCAGATCATTTTTGTGATCGTTAATAAAACGCTTCAAGTCTTGGACATCAATTTCCATGGTAGATATTCTATAACCATGATCGTCGTTTCGACTGAGGACAGAGTTCTTAATCTGGCCGATCTCTCGCTGGACAAACTCCTTCATACTTGTTTCAGTATGGGAGCATTTTTGCTCAGTTTTTCTCACAGTCCCATTTAGTCTCCTCTCTAATTCTCTAAGACGGCTGTTCAGTTTTTCATCAAGCGCTTTTCCCCGACTGCCATTGCCATTGCCTGATCCTCTCAGCTCTTTCTCAAGACGTCCTCTAAGGATATCATATGTCTCTGCAGTTGAACTGACCTTTCTCTCAGTGGCACCAAGCCTCCTGTCCAGATCGCTCAGGGAATCACAGCAACTCTGATAGTGTGATAGCTCCTTCTTGAGCAAATCTACAGTTTGTTGGTGGTGCTGCTCCATCACACTAATGTGCTTCTCCAGTGCTCGGATCCTCTCTCGGTCTTCCTGCTGTTGCCTTTGAATGCTCTCCACTCCGGTTTGGCATGACGAGCAAGACAGTGTCACCCGTCGTTCCAGCTCCCTCAGAATCTCTTCTTTCATAGTGCCATAGCGACTGTCCAACTCATTTCCAATTCCATTGCCGCCCACAAGGTGGTCGTTGATGCTGGTGAGGGTTCTATCATGGACCTGTGTCATGTTGTCCAGCATGTCCAGCTTGGTCTGAATGCTGTGTATGGTCTCCCTCATCCCTGGCTGGGCAGCGTCGGCCAGATTGTTGCCGCCATTGATGCCTTCCCTTTGAGATTCCTCATGTAATTTCTTATTCATGCTGTATAAGGTTGACTGGAGGGTGTGAAGTTGCTCCTCAAGTTGTCTAATCTTGTCACTGTCACTTCTCCCTATTGAAGGACATTGATTGCACAAGTAATTTACAGTTATTTGACATATACTAATTCGAATTGAGACCAGTACCAGTCCAAAAGTTTGGACACATTTATTTTAATCATACAGGTATGTCCAAACATTTGAGTGGAAGTGTATCTACAAATATACTGTACCTATCAAGCATTTTTTTTTTATTGATGAAGAGAAAAGAAATAATAATAATAATACAAAAAAATTCCAAAAGAATACTGCAGAATTTAAAATATTCTCAAAATCACACCCTGTCAGATCAATTTGACTCACTTTATGAGTTCTGGTGTTAAGGTGGTGTAACGCCATACCTTCTTCACCAGTAGTTCTGCCCCTGCTATCACTGCAATCATCTCCTGAGTAGCCATGACAGCACTTCCATTCCATCTCTGTGACCATTTTATAGGCAACCTTGTACCGTGGTTTTCTGTAAGTCCGATACCTGTGGTGTGAGATATTTCATCATATACAGTTCTAGCAAGAGCTAAAACTCTGAATATGATCTCTATGTATAGAGTTTTTGCTGTGAAAATAAAGGTTTTATAAATGTGTACTTGTGATATTTATGAAACTACTTAAAGTTGTCAAGTTTAATTTAATCATCTTTCAGGGCTTTAACCAAAGAGTCTCTAATGGTACTTGTCAAGTAGGCTGATAGAAACTATTCCTTTTCTGTTCATATCCTTGGTTATGTATCGCTTTTCAAAAGGCCACAACTCTGCTGGGCAACAGTACAATAAAGGCCTGTTCTTCTTTTTCTTTGAGTTGTTGTTTCTGGGCATGTTTTTGTTATTTTATTCAGTCGAAGGTTTCAATACATCATTAAAATCTTTAAAAGTATTTGCTTTGCTCTGGCAAGTCTCTTGTGTGTCTGCTTAACTTTCAAGTGCAGTTGTTGCTATTATTAGAACATTGTTTATCCTCCATTCATACTTGTGATGTGGCTTCTGTAGTTCATAGGGGACTAGTATTATGGCTTTCTTTGAAGATATTGGATAAAACTGAGGTTTATTGAGACCTAAGAAAAAGGTCAGCTTCATCTTGGACTTATGACTGAAATATGTTCTCCAAAAAATGAGTAAAATAATAAAATTACAACTTTATGGTACAGTTCATCTGAGACGGATTTCTGTCTCAACTCCTCTTCCATCTCATTCCACGCATAGTTCTGGTGGACATGCATCTAGTTGAGTGAGGGACATGTTCCAAACCTTTCCAGTTTGACACTGTCATAACAGCAAGTGGTAGCCAAGATTAAATAAAATGCAATTTGGCTGTGTTTTTTTCTCATGAATACTTACAAAACCACATGGGAACACTGGCCCCAAGCACAGCGCTGGTATTCAGGTTTCACATACGTCTCCACTCCATCTTCCATTACACAGCTTACAGTCTTTGTTACTACGTAAGCACACCAGTTCCTGTTTGTGGACAAAGCATAGGCAAATTATACTTTAGACTTCAATTCAAATGGTTGAGGACTGCTGCCTTCATTTTAGACAGAGCTAAATTAAAAAGGTACCCTGTAATTAAAGTACAAATAATTGCCCTTCAAAACCAAAACATTCTTCCAGTGACACCCACAAAACCAAAACTTTCCTCCAATGACACCCACAAAGCATCACAAAAGTGCAACCAGTTCGCAAGGTCATGGCAGCATTAGGCTTGGAACAAGAACCGGTTCTTATTCAAACTGGCTTTCTGTTCCGTTAGAGCATGTCCATTCTTCCATTAATGTGGACAGAATACCCTACTAAAATAATCAGAGACATAGTTTCTTTTTAGTCAATCAACAAAACACCGCAACCAGTGTAGATCAGTTACTGAACTAATGACTCTAATGAGTGATTGAAACATACATAAATATGTGCTGGTGCGATTATATAAGGCTGTGATATAATTATATTAATAATGTGTAAATAATTTTAATGATCCTGTGATTTCAGTGTCTTGGAGCACCTTGGTTTGAAGTAAATGCTGCTCCAGACAAACTCCAACTCTGCAATCACTGTTGGGCCACTTATGACATGCATTTGAAATTACTTATGACAATGAGAATCTCAATTTTTAATCAAATATAAATTGAACTCATACTTGAATTTATACTATATTGTATATTTATATTTGAATTTATACTCAATTTATAAATCTGTCAAAAACAGAGAATAATAATACTAACAGTATACAGTAGACATTATTTTGAATAAGTACATTCATATAAAAATGGATAATAAAATAATAATAATAAAGATCCTTATTTTTTTCACATGGAATTCTAGTCTTCATTTTAGAAAGCTTAGTGAGTTTAATGTAGTTTCCAAAACATCTTGGAGTGCTGCATGATTTAAAAACTCATTTTCTGATTCAAGTGATAAATGATGCTGTTTTCTCAGGGAGCTTGTTTAGATGAGATAGAAACCAGGCTGAAATCCAATGCTTCTGGTTCATCACAATAACTCATTGAGCCTGGTTAATCATTCATTATCATAGGCACTGCTGAGACAGGAATGTCTCGATGCATCAGCTGCAAGTGCTGTCATACATACAAACAAATGGGGCCCAGACACTGAGAGTACACAAGTTCAACACGGACATCTTCACCACAGACAACCATGCTTTTCAAATTCTACACCCACTCAATCTCAGATAAGGCAAGGTGCATCTATTTGTATCAGCCTAAATGTCAAATAAAGTCTTACTTTTGATCATGCATTATGAATATAAAATGTTGTGTTTGTTTGTAAAATAGTGTGAAATATTTATGAGTGCACATGTATCCTGTGTATGTGAGTTTGGATTAAGGATGTGATGAACACTACACAGTTCTACACTAACAAGTTCTGCATGGATTCATGGAGAACAGAATGTGTGTAGAAGCATTAAATAGGACACACATATAAATTGTGGTTTGGGGTATACAACTAAAAGTATGATGGTGAATAGAACACTGAGCCATTGTTTTGGCTTTATTCTGTGGGGGAGGAAAAAACAAACAAATCAAAGGACAAGTTTGGTTCTCGGCTTTATCAAACGTGAGAGAGGAAAAGTAAACTAAAATGTTGAAGTCACAATGGCCTCTTTGTCTCACATGTACACAAATCCATGTTGATTTTGTACAAAATCACTCTTAAGAATGGGTTCCAATGTCCAGCATTCGTGTACCATGTATTTTTGCTCTCTGTTTAATTAACACACAATGGTTGTTCAGGATTGAATCAGTTATTGGGGGGAGAACTTTCTCTGTAAACACTTCCAGTCATCTAATTGTTTTTGCATCACTAAGACAATGCCTCTGTCAGCTTTTTATTCATAGTCGTATAAACAAGAAGACCCAGATGCAAGTGTCAAGCCTGTGCCACTCTAGCTCGAGAACATCCAGCTTAAGGCAGCTGAATATAAACACTTCCCTTGACAGGATAAAAATCCACAGAACCCAGTTTGGCAAGGAATGAAGTATCACTTCAACATCTCAAGCAGAAACAGGACTTGGAGAGAAATAATAGCATGCACAGCAACAGTAGGACAATGTATTGCTACGCTCAAAAGAGAAACCGTGGGTAGGCCTACAGGGTAATTGAGTTATCCTTACAAACAAAGCTCAAATATAACTAAGCAAGCTGTCTAAGGGCAGATTAGCAGAAGTTTTCCTTTTTGTTTTAGGCCAACAGAGATAATACGTGCTATCTAAAACCTACAGGCCACCTTTGAAGATCTGCTCTGATGGTTTTCTTCTACTAGCCTTACTTGCAGACTTTTTTCACATTGAATAAGACCGGCACATTATTAACCTTACAAACCTACCATATAACCATAAACCATATTTTTTAGCAAGTAAAAAGGCATTTTAGTATAATTCTTAAAATTCCCTCTTGTAAAAACGTCTCTCTTCAGGTTGTGATTCATGTGTATTTGTGCTGTGAAATCTTTACTGATTTTAATAAACTAAACATCCACTTACTGGACTGAAAAAACATTGCATTATACTGTATGTTTTGCCCTACACAATAAATCTGCGGAGCTTTGATCATAAAACTAGCATTTAAATCTCATCTTAAGTCTTAATATTGGGAGATAAAGAGTGACAACTGATATTTATATGCATTTTATGTAAGTTGTCTGCTATACTGTTGTATAAGGATCTAAAAAGATTTACATTGCAATTTATCAATATTACATCTTATGTTTTGGCCATATACATAACCAAACTGCATATTTTTCCTAGGTTTGGGCCTCTGAATAGAATTTAGGTGTTTGTTCCTCCTCGACTGTGAGCTCTATATTTTCCTATATCATACTATGAGCATAATGTATCAATTATATTACTGCAAGAAAAAAGTTAAATAAACTGCTCCATTAAAAGAAAAAAGATTTTCTTTTTATTATTTGATATGTAAGGCTTTACAGGGTTAATGTGCAGAACCACAGGAATTCATATCCAAAACCAAATACACTTTTACATAGTTTAAAGACTGTCCAAAGTATTTCCACACTAACATATTAGCTTTGGTTTGGTCAGTGTCCCTACATTGCTTCCGTATCATATTTACTTGTTACATAAAATTTCACAAATATTTGCAATTATGGTTTAGATGTAAGAAAGTGTGTATTTCCTATTTGAAATCTAAAAGATTTCGATAAATGCTGAGCATAGCAAACTGTTTTGTGAGATGCTTACACATACTCCCGACAAGCAAACTGTGCACATTTGCTGAGACCACATACATACTTGTATACACTTTACATCAACGATGAAACTAACAAAGTTTCTGCAACATTACAACATTGTAAGTTTTGTCATAGCAGGAACTACTTGTTTATGATTCCGGGCAATGCATCAAAGTGAATAATAAGCATTTGGCAAAACAAATGTTTAAAAGGTAAGTTATGATGGTGATATATATATATATATATATATATATATATATATATATATATATATATATATATATATATATATATATATATATACACAGTTAATGGTAATAGACAGTTAAGGAAGACAGTTGTCTTTTTCAAAGAAATAGCTTCACAACTGCCGTCTGTCAGCAAAAAGGTTAATTTTACTGGCAACCGACACATTTGTTCTGTTGGATTGAAAGCATCTGTGCATACCAGCTGTTTATAAGGCAAAAACTGGATTGCAAGTCATAGTACAACTCAATCAAAAAGTACAAGGGCAGCTGACATCATCCAAGATACTGAACAGACAGGAAACACGGGACACACTGTGAAGGAGGATTTTAGCTACCACAAGTTGTCTAATATTTCACACATCTGTAAAAACAAAACAGAGTTCAAACAGACAGTCTTTAGTGGTGGTGCCAGCAGGGGCCAACACATTCTTTCCCAAACAGTGCAGTGCAGAACGTCTTTACTCCACTGGGTTGTGCTAGTGCCAGGATAAGTGCACTTAAGGTTTTCACAGCTTGGCATCCATCCCAGTGCACATGCATTGATGTCTGCTCAATAAAGCCAAAAAAGGGCAGACCTGTCCAACAGTAGCTCACTCACCCAGGGCAAGAGAATGCGATTTCATACTAGACTTAGTGACTAGAAACTAGTAAACTCAGTACAGTATGACCTTATATTTGCAACATCAGCATAGCCAGCCCAGTATTACAGGTGTGACACACACCACATGATCTTGAAAACTCAGCTTGAATGTTTATAAGCAATGGTAAATGACTTAATGAAGTGCTGTGACAGATGACCATATACAGTATAAGTGAGTAATTTTGAACACCATGAAAATGCTTCATTCCTGACTTTACCAATATTTCACACTTTTCTACTTTGTTATCAGTGCTTTAATAAAAATAAGTGCCACAAAATAAGTAAGTCTCTACAGAATCAGCCCGAGACATATAACTGATCATTTAGATCACAAAACAGCATAAATAGCCAATACTGGTATAAATAATTAAGAATAATAATGAAATAATTAAAAATATATATTTTTGTAGTCTTAAGATAATAGAAATATCTCTAAATCAGTTCATTTACAAATAAAGGACATTTTAGTTTACATGGCAAAACATTTGTCAATGTATTATTTTTTTACTGACAATGTTAATATGATGACAATTATTAATTAACTTTCACCTGTTGTTGCTAAAAAGAAAACTTACCTGTGTCTGCTGGTCACCTTAGATCCAGTCTGTGCAGCTGATACAGAATGACTCTCATCCACATGTTGAGTGTATCGTGACGCGTATGTTCCTGCTCCCCAGATATCTCCAGGCAAAATCAGCAACAATAGAGTCAATAAGTAAACAAAATATAGTGCCATGACTTACAGGTAAAAACAGATTTAGAAAATAAAAACGATCCTTAGGAAAAGTACATCCAACAGCTTCAACGTAGAAAATGCGCCTTGTGCGCACCGAGTGCAGTCCAACAGCTCCGCTAACTCTCCACTGATGTGTCCTTCATAAAGTTCTGTGTAAGTGTTTATGCACCTTTGTCATCTTTTCGCAAAGTGTCCATTGATTTTAAAAGATACCGTCAGTTTATCCATGACACACGGTCAAACACTAATGAGAAGCGTCCGTTTTTTTTTTCTTTATCGTCTGCGCAGTCATAATGTGAAAACTGCCTTGAAATGATGCGGATCCAAAACTCCCGTTCTCCCTTCCCTTCCCTTCCTCTCTCTCTCTCTCTCTCTCTCTCTCTCTCTCTCTCGCTCTCTCTCTCTCTCTCTCTCTCTCTCTCTCAGGAAGGAACAACGCTCAGCTTTAAATTTTAGGTCCCTCCTGGATTTTTTACTCTGAGTATAATTTCGTCTCAAATCATAACAGAGGATAGTTATCTATTTAACCTTTCTGTTGTTTTATCATTAAAAAATAATAATTATATATATATATATATATATATATATATATATATATATATATATATATATATATATATATATATATATATATATATATTAAACTACTTTTGTAATCAGAGTTTGTGACATTATCAAGATATCAATGCAAACATAATAAAAGCATATATTTATATAAAATTGATTTTGACAAAGGTGTTTTCTGTGGGCCGCAGGTATTGACATTTTATATATATTTCTGAGCCAATGCAGCTTCCAAAAGAAAATATATATATATATTTTTCATATTTGATACAATCACACCGGTGTGATTAGATCGTTCAGTGCTGCACATCATCAGTTTATAAATTCAAATCTGCGTTCGCGCTTTGGCTGGCGCTGAGCCACAGACAGACGCGTTTGACCAGCGTTGCATTATAACCAATCACACACGATTCTGTTGAGCATATGAATGCAATGGCCAATCAGGGACGTTCAGATGAGTCATCGCTGAAACGCGGTGTTTTTTCACTTGCTCGCTTACTGAATTATAAACAACAAAATTCAGATGTGCGTACGAATGTAGCCTAATTAAGATATTTATTTCACGCGGTGTAAACAGCTTCAGTGATTTAAATGGGAATTTTTGATTGTGCCTGAATTCTGGCTAGACTGAAGTGAAAATGTTCTTTGATATTGTAAATGTTATTTGCTCTCTGTAAAATTAAAACTTACAACATTATTAAATTCACATTAAATACAAAATCAGTCTTATTAAAAATATTTTACGGTGTGACACCCATATGTGGTACTTAAAAAGTTGGGTTTTATGTGTAGTTAATAGATTACATTATTAGGCCTACTCTACTTTGCCCATCATCCATTATAGATAAAATAACAATCTTGTGCAAAATGCATTTTCTTACATGTTTGAGAATGGAGATGTTTCCTGATATAGCCTAGTTAACACATTTGGAAATATTTCGAATAAAAAAAATAAAAAAAATAAAACATAAGCTATATCAGTTATACAGTGCTATTGTGGCTGCTGTGTCACATGACAAGCCCATAGCAACCCCCCCCCCACTCGTGCCCCCTTAAAAATCATGAGTGCATGACACCCCTGCCTAAGACCGCCAAATATGATCTCCTTACAAGACACTGCCCTACAATGTAAAGACAGCAATAGCCTATGTATTTTCATGTACAAAGACTCATTTGTTAACAAATTGGCTTTTATACTGTTACTGTATTTACATTGTATTAAGTTGTCACTGTGGCATTTTTCTAATAATGTTAGATGTATAAATAATTTAAATTCATTTGTAAAGCCTGTGTGTTAAAAGAATAATTATATTCTTGCCTGGACACTGGACAGTTTCCTCAAGGTTGCTGAGATAGCATTACATTACATTCCCTTCAAAGCAATGCCGAAGGGAGGATACAGCCTGCTAAGAGACATGATCTAACCTAACCTACCCTAACCATTAAAGATCGTTTCAGTCTACTGGTCCAGAATAACAGCCTCAGCAAATTTCTGTCTTTAGCATCAATCCAAGTCAGGGTTTGTCTGGAGAGTCGTGTTAGTCTATGACTTATAGGTGTTTCAGTTATGACAGTGCTAATTTAAGAACCCAGGCAGACAGCAGTTCAAAGTTAGTTTGAGTGAAGTCTTTCTCCTTGGCCAGACATGAGGAAAAAGTGTGTGTATGTATGTGTTTTGAACTCCCTTCCACGGTTTGATCTCTGTACTTTGAAAAAGTATTTAATTTTTACCAAACTTTGTTGCGTCATATCTCTCTTTATCCATGTCTGTCTACCACAAGCTGGAGGCACATTTGATCTTTTTTCTGAATTATGTAAATATTCATTACATTTTAATGTCATTCAACCTCAAGACAGCATTTTCCAGTTTCTATTTGACTGTAGTCTGCATTACAAACTCAGATTTGACTTTAAAATAGTTTTAGACTTATTAACCAACACTAGATCTTCCCGTCTTTCATTTTGAAACTGAAAGCACTGTTAAGTCCCTGGACTTTGTACAACAGATTAAAATTCCTGAGGGGACAGTTTATTTGCAATCAGTGAATAAAAAGCTGTGGTACACAATATGTAACAAAACTGGGGAGTGCTGTGGTGGTCACATTCTTCTCAGGGATTCACAGAGATTTCTGAGAAATGCTAAAGACATGGGTTATGGTAAGGTAAATTAAGAGTCCTTGTCGATGTTAAAGGAATAGTCCACCCAAAAATTAAAAATGTACTCCCCCTCATATTAATCTAAACTTGTATGACGTTCTTCTGTGTACCGCAAAAGAAGATATTTTGAAGAATGTTGAAAGCAAAATAGTTTTAGGTCCCATTGACTTCCATATTATGGACAAAAACACTATGGAAGTCAATGTGACTCAAAACTGTTTGGTTACCAACATTCTTGAAAATATCTACTTTTTTGTTCCACAGAAGAAAGAGTCAACACTTTATTTTAAGGACCAGTTCTCACTATTAACTTGTTTATTAGCATGCACATTACTAGCATATTGGCTGTTTATTAGTACTTATAAAGCACATTGATGCCTTATTCTGCATGATCACATTTTAGATCCTTTAACCATACCCCAATACATTCTACCTTACTTATTATAAATAAGCAGCAAATAGGAGATTGTTCAGGGGAAAATTCTTAGTTAATAGTGAATATGTTCCCTATTTTAAAGCGATACCAAGAAAGAAATTTATACTGGTTCGGAATGACATGAGGGTGAGTAAATTATTTTTTAATTTGGGGTAGAGCTATCCCTTGTTGACATGTATTTTCCACCCCATCCTTTGAACATCTGAGTTTGTATTCAATTAAGTCTTATAAGGAAAAAGTTTAACCAAAATGTAAAAATCTGTCATTATTTAGTCACTCAAAGCTTTCAAATTCCATTACATTTCATGTGATGGTTTTATGACAAACAGACTGAAATTTAATTCCAAACAAACACATAATCTTTCCTTCCTTGTGAGCTGTGAACTGGAGATTGCAAATGAATCCGATCAGCCCAATTCATGAACAAACATTTTACTCACCACTAATCAAATGAGTGCAAATTCTACACAGCAGCCTCCTTTCCCTAATTTTTTTTCTGAAGTTCAAGCATGTTTACATTCTTTCTGTCTTGACCTGCCATTCTAACACCAGTGGGTCATGCCGTTTTGTTTGGTTTAGCTGTGTGTGGGTGTGTGTGTATGTGTGTGTGTGTGTTCTAAGAATGCCAGTGATTGCCACCCACCTCCAACATATGTTTTACAAGATCACAGGAGTTGCACTATTTAAAAAACCCAAATTCAACATCATGTTCATAGCTGGTGAGTTTAATAGGAGTCATCGAGAGGCATTAAACTCCAGTGCACTGCTCTGTGTTCTGCCTCCAGCATGCTGCTATAGCCCCTACACATTCCAGATGTTAATATAAATACATTCAATCAACCTCAATGACAGCTGCACTCCCGTAAAAACATGGTCTCATTAAAACCAGTATATGGGATTTGATTCGTTGCTTCTAGGATTAGCAACATGTCATTGTGTCTGTCTTTAACTAGAAAGGATTTTCACTGTGTCATGACATTGCTGTTCGCTTCCTCAAACACAGGATTATCCTCAACTCATGATTTAAGTGTGTAAGTAGCCTTAAGTGTTTCTTAAGCACAGCTAACATATATGATACTTTGGTTTTTAAAAATGTCTTTCATGGCTGGCTGTGAAACATACTGTGGAATATGAACCATAATAACTTATGTGACAAACCAGTGGAAGACTGCATAAGCCTACACATATTTTCACTCATTTAAAGCCAAATTTTTCAAATATATATATTATTTTGTTGGTAAACCTTATACCAGCTCTGATTCAATGATCCAGACAGAGTGAATCACAGTGTTTTGTGTGTTACTGTATTGTGCAGGACTTGGCAAACTAGGTCAATTAGAATCAATAAAATACCATTCTCCTTTTTGTATTATACAACATAAATATTAAATGTAATTAAATAAATTAAAAATTAACCTGCATTATAAAATTGAAAGGAGACCAGTTAAAACCATAGACACCATAGACACAGATCAGTGCTATAGCAGCAAACTATTGGAATTTTTAAATGTTTCCAAACCAAGGTTTGAAAAATATGACACACTTGATTAAATCACAAAATTTAGTTATGAGTTAGAAACGAGCTCCAAACCCCTGAAACAAAAGATTCATAAATGTGTCAGAGCTTCATGAAGCAGTGTTTCAAAAGCACCCATCACTAATTAAAATCTGTTCACAGTAGTAGTAAAAATGGCCTCATGTCTTACTGTCTAATAATACTGCAATATTTGTTGCAGTGTTCATCTTTGTGGTGGACAGTAACTAAGTTGGCTATTTTTACTTAGTTACTGTAGCTGTAGGCAGGGCTTTAATTAATTGTGTCTAGAATAGTCATACTTGTTTGCATTGACAATGCATAAATTATACACCGAGTACGAAAAATGTCATTAGAAAAATCTAATGTTTGATTAGATTTTTTTACAAAAAATTAATCTTGAGGTAATTTAAAAAATATATATATACAGTCCAAATATTTTTATTAAACCACCTAGATAGATTACATTTGATGGAAAAACAAAGGATGTGATTCTCAGAACATGGCAACTACAGTAATTGTCATAGTGGCAAGTGATGTGATGATTAATTAGTACTTTTACTAAAGTATATTAAAAATCAAGTACATTGTACTTTCACTCAAGTAAAATTGAGAAGGAGTACCTCATACTTTTACTGGAGTAATATTTTACTATACGTGTCTGTAAGTTTTCTCAAGTACTTGATTTGTGTACTTCTTCCACCACTGCTTTTTCAGAAGCTATAATATATACAGGTAAAATTGTAGACTAATTTCAAAACAAATTCCAAAACAAAATTCCATGTCCATGTGTTTATTTATTTGTAGATGTTTAACAAGCAGGATAATTTACTGTCAGTTTAAAAAAAAATCAATTTGATACAACTGTGTCTCTTTAAGATTTCCGGAAAAGCATGATGGTAGTAATACTCATCTCTGTGGTATTGCTACTATATGTGAAACAAAACAATAGCCACCTGTAACATATGCGTGCTGTATGCAACCACACACATGCACCAGGATCACGTTAACCTGTTTAATTGCCAATTACATTCACTGCATGGTTAACATGTGAGGGCTTAATAGAAAACCGCTGTGAGAAAAACAACTCTTCATTTATGAGAACGCTACATTGCTTTTAATGTTTACCATCTGCACTCAGGAGCAGTCACGCAGTTAGTGGTCACAAATGTTGGTTGTTGCCATTGTTCTCATGTGGGAAACGCAAACCTTGACTATGGTTTTGCTTTAAAACAAGCATACGGTTTTCTATTAATTCTGGAAATGCAAAGCAAAACATTTCTACAATATTTTGTGGCTTATGCTTATGACCTAATGATCCTGAGAGAATAAATACTGTACACATTACAACTGTTGATTCTGGAACTTAATAAAAATGAAAACCATCAGCTCATGTTGATAGTCTCCAGTGAAGGTCTTGATAAACTCTCATATTCTGTTTGGGATCTTTCATTGTATTTTCCCACAATGCGTTTTTACTAGATGTCAAATTTACCCCCAACACTTAGATACTAGAATGTCAAATTTATGAAAATTTTTCATTTGTGGTAAAATATAAGGATAAAGTTTCCTTATCCAATATCTGCCTACTTGGTTTTGATTAGGTTAGAGAGGAAAACATTAAAAGAATCTGAAGGGAAAATAAAAGGTTAGTTATTTTGAAAATTACCATGAATATTTTTACACATACATCATGGGGTCTTAATAGAATGTTAGAGTTAATTATATAAATGTTGTGATGAATGTCAATGGCAGAGTAATTCAATTTTGATCAGACCCTTTTTCTTTGACATGGCAGAGAGGTGAAACACTCTGGTTGCCCTGCCCAAGGGGATCAGGCGTTTGGTGTGGTATGCTGAGGTCCTCCACAGTGCTCCTGCTGTGTCTTTAAACCAACCAGAGCCGTGGTGCTCCACTGGTGTTCACTGTGTTCTCAATGAACCGTGGAGGGCTGGGGGTTTAATGGCGGTGTGAGTTAAGAAAGCAAAGGGATGAGGAAAGAAAGCCCTCCTTTGTGCAAGTGGATGAGGGGAGAAACCATCCACGACCTTCTACTTCCACCCACCCCCACTCCCAACACCAGCTCTTAACCAACCACGAGGTAAAACTAGCACAACCAAAAACCATCTAAATGGAGCCAAAATGCTTCTTTTTGGATTAATTTTAAAGTCATACATTAAAGGAAACAATGCATATATTAAAAGTAAAATAATTGCAAACCAATTTTAAACACATATTTAAAAGAGAAATTAGTCCTTAAATATATTTTTGAGTAAAATCCAGTCAGCAGTGCATTAAAATTTATTATACCACAATCATAAATGCATTTTATTTGTAAGGAACCCAAAGCAAAGAGCCTTATATTAGAAAGACTTGAATGGCCGTGTGATACTTTGTTTTCTTTTTTCCTCCACCTTAAATTAAAAGGTGGGAGTTGGCTGTACTCCACTGCATGGCTGGTATAAAGGCCAGTATTCATAAGCTCTCAAACACACAGACTGCCAAGGAGTGTAAACATCCACACGAAAATGCCTAATACTGGGTGTGAAAGTGAGAAGTGGTCTCCATTTCATTACAAGTAACCATAGTCGTTGTGTTTCATGACTAGAAAGTGTATTTTACTCACCCTCACCTCAAATAAGTATGCCTTCTTCTTACTGTATGTGCAATATCTCTTAATATTACAAAGAAAGGTCTGGAACAACATGAGGGTAAGTAAATGATTAATTTTTAGGAAAAATATCCCTTTAAATGTAATAGATTTATAATCATATCTAATATAACTTGTGATCTTATAAATATTGGGTATTTGTATTTTATACTGTACCTAAGAGTTTCACACTAGTCAATTAAAACCAATAGTGCACTAGTAGTGTCTATCCCAAGTATTTATTAACATTCCCAGAAGGGAGAGGAGTGTGTAGCGTTCTAGCCTGGGTTTATCTTGTCTTATCAGCCTAGTTGGGCATGCTTTCAGGGATTGGCACATCCAGCCTTGCAAACTGAAGGAGTTGTGCACCTTCATTTTTGATATGTTCCTGACAGCCTTCCAGCAACAAATCAATACATTGTAGAATGAGAACGTGGCTAAAATCACTGAAGCTCATGTGGCCCAGTAGCAAACTTAAACATAGATTTCAGAGTTCTATGTTGCACAGTTCATGATTTAACATTTAACATTGCTTGGTTTAAAGTACATTTCCTTTTTGTAATAGCTCAAGCGACCGAACAAACAGCTTACGGCAGGTCACAGGGTCTGTCGTGTTCTATGTCAAAGTCAGGGAGGATCTCTCTAGAGAGCAGTGGGTAACAGGTAAGAATGTGGACCAGCAGCCTTCCTGCTTATCAGTAGATATCCAGAGCCCTGCATGATCTGTCTCTATCCATCCTGAGAGCTATTTACAGCTGGCCTTTCCTGTAAGCAAGCTGAAAGCTTTCAAGGCACCTCTGATGAAAAAGGCATCTTCCTCCCAGCTTCTCTCCAAGTTTCTGTCCATAGTTTTCCAGATAATTGTCTGAAATAGTAATTTTTCATTATCAATAAATTCCACTAACAAATGTATTGTTTTAATTTGTTGCATTAAACGTTCTTTACTTAAACCGATGGACACAGTGTTAGCTTATTTCGCCGTGTATAAATGCCTTTTACTCGGGTAACAACCTCCATCCTGCAGCTCAAATGGTGCTCAGCTAACCATATAAATCTGGATTTTAAGCTGGCAGGAGGTAGATTTGGAACTAATGCATTTCAAACCACAATATGTTTAATATGACTGCTTTTCGAAATGTTAAACTAGGCAAAAATGACAGATTTGGGTTATATATTTTTTTGGTTATAAAACAAACCGTTAAAATGCTGCCCTTAAATAGGTGGTTTTACTTCTACAAAAGTTGTTTTCAATCTTATTGTCACAGTAGATTTTTTTATGCAAATATTTACAAAATATGTGTGCAATCACATGTAATGGGTTTAATGTTTATTTAGGAGTACCTTTTTTCTCCCACTTAGTTTGAAGAACCAGACCTTTTAATTCCTCGGTGCATTTTAAGTCAGGCTGCTCACCTTTGTTGGTTTTGGCACTCACTAGGTGCTTACAGTCTTATTGCTTTGGCTTCTGTTCTGTTTGAGAGCACCCACTCTTGTTTTGTTTGCTTTTAAATCTTCAGCAGTGCTGAAGTAGCTAACCGAGAAGCTTTAAAAATACCTGTTTAAGTCAATGCCTCTCATCTTCTGATACTTTCTTTGTAAGCGTACTCTGGATACTTTTGTAGTGAGAGTTAACCCCATTAGATCACCCCTGACATGTGTCCCTTTGGGTAGCATCAAGGCAGTGGGGTTAATTCTATAAGGCACGCTTCCAGATTCATTGTTCTCCTCTAAACCCTAGACTTTCCCTATAGAGTCTAACTAGCAGTAAGCTGCATTTCCCCAATCTTTTGCATGTGTCAGGCTTCAGGTGATTTATAGGTTCCCTGCACCTCTTGTAGGTCCCTGTGGACTGATGTAAATTGACGACTTGTGCATGGAATGCTGTCCTTCCTCTACTTTTATCATAAAATGGAGCTAAACTAGGCTTAAAACATTACTGGGGTGATGAATTGGCTGCAATTTATTGTAAAGGAAAAGATCAAGGACATTATATTGGCTGGAGTAGTTTTATGGAAGTTGGGGTGGCCAAATCTGGCACAGGAGTCAGGAACTGAATCAATACTCTAAGGAGTTAGGACTGTTTTATATGAATGACCAGAACTACTTGACTATAATCAGTTTAGCTTGTTACCATCTGCCTTTTTTTATTGCACAATATGGGTGCGAGTGGAGGACAGAAGTTCAAATATTATCAGAGTCTTGTGTTATGTTCTATGTAATGTGCTGGCAAGCATGAGAGCTTATTGTAAACATTTGCATCTCATTTCTTGATGGACGACTTTGGCAGTATGCATGTGTTTTGCTTTTAACCTTTGTGTATTTTATTGCTGATTAAAGACCAATTACTTCTGTCTAACAGCTCTGCCATTTTTTTTTTTCTAATTCTGCACAAACAGCCTTGCGGTCAGACAACCTACATTAATAACGTAAAGGAGCACAGACTTTACTTGGAGGAAAATATTATTGTTGGAATAGGGTTTTAAAGTTACTAGTTTCTCCCAAAAATGAAATACAGAATATCATTCCATCTGTTTTTACAAGACTGAAGGTTTGTTTGATTCTTATGTCCAACAAAACTTTTTGCAAATTTTTGGATGCTGTTGTCTTAGCTGATAAATATTTAAGATACTGTATTCAAATATCTGTCATACAGATCCAAATATTCAGACATGCAGTATGTATGACCATTTTAAAACGTTGTATATCTATAGTTAGATAGAAAGAAATTAACACATTTAATTTAGAATGCATTAAATTTAAAAAAAAGTGAAAGCAAAGACTTTTACATTGTAAAAAATTGCTGTTCATAAATTGCTGTTCATTTGAACTTTCTATTCATTAAACAATCCTGAAAAAAACAAGTTTCCACAAAAATATTAAATATTAATAAGCACCAAATCAGCATTAGAATGATTTCTGAAGGATCATGTGACACTGAAGACTGGAGTAATGACTGCTGAAAATTTAGCTTTGACATGACAGTAATAAATTACTTATTTTTTAACTGTATTAAAAGGGAAAAGTTATTTACATTTTTCAAGTGGATTAAAGTGGATTAATTGTGATTCTTTTATTTTAAAGTATGTTTAATGCAGTGTAAGTGTGGACTTCTGTGTTTTTGTTCTAGTATGGGTCAACACGTGACTAAGAGTTCCTGCTTTAGTTTCTAAGCTTTAATCTCTTTGTTGCTCCCTTGTGAAATAGGAATATGGCCCTTGACCTTCCCACTTCCACTTGCCACAATTTATAAAGAAGCACCAAAGGGAACATGTCACCTCTTTTTTTTCTTTTTTTTTTCATTACCAAGGACTGAATTAATGGCAAGGTGATGTTACGTTTTCTTGATGGCTCACAGGAGCCAGGTTTGTCCTGTTTACAAAACTAAATTTCTGACTCTGTTAGCAAAATACATTTTCATCAAACTGCCTTGATTTACAGAATATTTCCCCTCACATTTAGATAAAACATGCATCCGTGTTTCTCAGAAATCTGTTGGTTCATCCCACAACAACATAAGATAACACAGACATTCTTTGGAAAACAGAGACACTAATAATTCATCTTGACTAAATAACCAGTTACTTTACTGAGGCAGGACAAGACCCCCACTGTAAGAAATGCTCTCTGTTTGCCAAAGGACAACACAGACACATGGACATTTTCACATCTCATTAGTTTTTTTCTGTCTCAGAGGTTTAAACTTGGGGGAGCTGTTTAAGTGAGAAAGGACAGATGCAATCAGAGTATTCACAACAGAAGCATAAAATTAATTTGTCATATCCCATTCAGTGGGGTGTTTTGGTGGGGGGGGGGGGGGTTATTTTATTTAAAGTAACAGATTCCTTTTTATTTTGTTATATTTAAATCTCTTTAAAACTTATTTTGAAATGTTTTACTATTAATTCATGATTTATATTTTTTATTATTAAATCTTGTTTTTCAGTCTTTTCAGATGCCTTTTATATAGAGATGTTATTGTCCCTTGTCCCAGACACAGACTTTGAATCTTGAAAATTCATCATATAAATTCATCATATAATCAATACAAATTATTACATTTAAAACTATCATAATCCAAATAAATTATAGAATAAATCTCAATATTTACTGTATTGTGTGAAATAAAAACTTTATCTATTTTACTGTCTCACAGTTTTAAATAAAGTGTTTCATAAATTTTTCATAAACTTTTACTTAATAAAATAATAGCACATTTCCACATAGCTGAACAGTTTTATGTGAAACTGTTAATTGTACTGATGTGTAAACTTCATCTTAATTCAATAAGATTGTACCAATTATTGATTGTACTAATTAAGTATTAACTTTCCAAACAGCTAAAATCATGCTTTGAGTGTATATAAAGTACACTGTTGGACATGTTAAATTACTGGACACATAAAACTAGTCAGAGTGTAAAAGCAGTGTTATTAAAAGAGTTTATATAAAGTCCACAAGGCCAAAAGTTCCCATATAGTTGAAGAAACTAGATCATCTTTCTTTATTTAAACCTTCATACAGCTGATGGGTTGGATATTCAGAGTCTTAAAGGGATACTCCACCCCAAAATGAAACATTTGTCATTAATCACTTACCCCCGTGTTGTTCCAAGCCCATAAAAGCTCTGTTCGTCTTCGGAACACAATTTAAGATATTTTGGATGAAAACCGGGAGGCCTGTGACTGTCCCATAGACTGCCAAGTAAATAACAGTGTCAATGTCCATAAAAGGTGTGAAAATCGTCGTCAGAATACTCCATCTGCCATCAGACATGCAATCTGGGTTATATGAAGCAACGGGAACACTTTTTGTAAGCAAAGAAAACAAAAAAACAACTTTATTCAACAATGCCTTTGTCAACAGTCTCCTCTGTGTCTCTTCATATCACCGTATGCTGCGTACACTCTTCTTTATAAGGATGCGCTGTTTCTACATGTATTTAGTTTTGATTTGAAAGAAAACAGTGCATCCTTGTGTCGCAGCTGATACAGAAGGCATACGCAGCATACGGTGATGTGGAAAGACACAGAGGAGACTGTTGACAAAGGAATTGTTGAATAAAGTCATTATTTTTGTTTTCTTTGCTTACAAAAAGTGTTTCCGTCACTTCATATAACCTAGATTGCACGTCTGATGGCGTCTTTTATACCTTTTATGGACCTTGACACTGTTATTTACTTGGCAGTCTATGGGACAGTCACAGGCCTCCCGGTTTTGATCCAAAATATCTTAAATTGTGTTCCGAAGACGAACGGAGCTTTTACGGGCTTGGAACAACACGGGGGTAAGTGATTAATGAAGAAATTTTCATTTTGGGGTGGAGTATCCCTTTAACCTGTAAACACCTGTAAAAGTCAGAAAAATGCAGCTCTTACACAGGTCAATCCAGGAGAACTCTGAACATGCACTTTAAAAACGTGACGGTAGGAATATCAGTGTATTGAAGTTTTATGGTTTGTTAGATGGCAGAGATCAGATTCTCTCACAACATTCAAAGGACTGTCACTGAACCTGTGTTCATTCCTCTATATTTTATGTCCTGAAAAATTACACAAATCACTGGATGGTTTCCGTTCCTCCCATCCAATAGAGGGAATGCTTTAGTGGAGTACTTTTAAGGCAAAGTCTGAATACTGCAATAATGAACTGCCAGTCACATTTAGATATATGTGGCTTGTCTTCTTAATGTTATCCTTCACGAGTACATGTTTATCAGCTGCAGACGGAGCAGTAACGCTGCCTTGTAGTAAAAGAACGTTTTGAATGCTTCACATTGACGTAGACCAGGCCTACTCCTGTCAAACTCTCTCAGTCTGAGCTGTTAATTATCCAGCAACAGCTGTATATGAGCAAGCAGCCAGCTCTGAGAGGGCTAAATGATTTTACTGTGGATGTGCTGATTCCGATCTACCCACTGACCACAGTCAATACCACAACTTTAAGGTCACTGTGAAAGGAAAATATGATTTATAACAATTATTCTCTTTATGATTCCTAGTGAGTGGGCACTCGTGGTTTTAATGCCAAGGTTGGAGCCAATCCCAGGCCTTTATATCTCTTTTATCTAAGTAACGGGTTTCGTTCACTTTAACTGATTGTGCATTAGACACTGAATCTTTCCAAAGTGTACTTTATATCCCCATTTGCACTCATCTGCAAGCGGAAAGGGTAGGAAATATAAACTTTGCATACAACATCTATGCCAGTACCCAAGAACATTACATACAGGCCACAAACTGCCTGGTGCCTAAAAAGGCGAATGCTTAGATGGAAAGAAATATGACATTTCTTGGGTGGAGCTGTGCATCAAGCACTGCTATTCTTTTAAATAAAGAGCTCTTTTTGTTGGCTCTTTTCAAAGCATGGCAAAGCGCATGCTTAATCCAGCATTCCTTTAAAATGGGCTCATGTGTACAGAGTTTAGGCAGGGGCCGATATAAGCAGTTTAACTTTGAGATCCAAATCTCTGGAGCTTTGCCAGTGAAGACACTGTTAACTGTTTAAAATCTACAAAAACTGAAGTACAAAGTAACATGAAATGTAAAACTCATAGAAAAATGTAATAAAATATATCAAAAAATGTAATGTAACTAGCATTTTTTTAGAAAGGCATTTGAATTAGGTTACATGGGTCAAATTCATACCAGACTTGTCTTCTCATCAACAACATGGTCTTTATCTACTCCTCATATCATTTCATTTTGCTCATAACATTCTATTAATAAAGTATGGTTTAATCAATACTAGAAATCATGGCTTTAAAATAGCCCTAATAACTGAAGTTCTGTCATGACAACTCTTGGAGGGATTGGCATGGTAATGTACATGACAATGTTAATGTTTTTGGTCTTGGCGGAATAGATCTGCTGTGCTACTGCTGCGGCAGAGCAAGTACCAAGACTTGCTACTGCCAATACATCCACAACATGCTGCTGTGAGCATGTAGGAAATATTGCTGCTGCAAATATAACATACATGAAATAAACCCATATTATACATGAATCACCTCGTAGCAGGTCTACAGTATACAGGTGGAGCTGGGGAAGGTGGAGGGTTTCTGAAGCAAGCTGCACTGCTACGGCAAGCTATAGACATATATTTGAATGCTGAGCAGTGAGCTCATTGGCTACCAATATAGGAGAAAACCAATCAGCTGTGCCAAGTGATAATGATGTCATTACATCAGATTGAGTTAGACCTATCAGACTGCTATCAGAGTTTCATGCTAGAACTCTGTATATATTATCCTGGTAAACTACACAGAGACATAAATACTTTTCAGTGCTCCAGTGGGTAAAATGCTTGCAAATGGGAAAGAAACTAAATGTGCCACATTAATTTAAAATCAAGACGGAAAAGCTTTGAAAAGCATTCGGATTCGTCAGACATTACTTTGTCAGCGCACACGCCAATGTTACCTGCATGTAACAATGAGCACAGCATAGGCCATAATATCTAATTTGCAAAGAAATTACTTTATGAACTGGCTCTTTTTTTATCAGTAAGTCTGAAAGATTCCAAAACCAGCCTCGAATTTGCTCATGGTAGCAATTTGAATGAAAATAAATGAGTCAGTGAATCATTACTGAGTTCACTGGTGGTCGGAGCAAGATGACAATGTACCTTTGCTACAAAAAAATCAGCAATATTTTTAACTCTACTTCTACCAAATAATGAATAAAAATGTGCATTAGGTTTGTTTTTTATTTGATTTATGAATGCTCTAAAATAAGTCATTATATACAATCTATCATAATTGTACAATACTGTAGCTTAGCTAGTTTTATTGTACAGTGTTTTATTAATTTCAACACCTTTACGGTCAAAACAGATGCTGTATCTGTTGTTTCCACAGTATTTACTCACTGACACAGTCCTAACTTGAAAACTCTGGGCTTAAAGAAAGCACTTTAACAAAAATACGACTTTGTGGTGGCATTCAACACATAAATATGATCTTTCTGACATGACTCTAACACTGTATGACTGGTTGTTAGTAAGAGTTAGAGCTTTGCTGTTTAAATTAATTCCAACAAAACATTTAGAATAATGTCAGGATCACTCGAGTGACAGCATCAGATTGAAACAAATTTATTCAAAATACAACACCCTAGTTTATATTATTAAACTGCTGTCATCAAAATCCAAAAATGCCTTATCATCAAAGCAAACAGTTACTGTTACTGTGCTGTTAAAAGCAGGTAGTTATATATGCACTCAATGAACTCAAGTGCATTTTTATTGAGTGATTCTATAATTTGTCAAAAAAAAAAAATAGTTTGGTGCCTAAATGTCTCATTTTAGGAACCAATCGTTTCCTAGTCAGTTGTATTGTCTGGAGCTCTGCTGTGATAATGAAGCCATGTACAGTCAAAACCATAATATTATTCAATTCTGTTTTCTTGGTTTGCAAGCAATCTGTAATTATTAATGAGTTTGGTTTTGGCATTTGTGGGAGGACAAAGATAGAAATGATGAAAGGCAGCAGAACAGTAGAGTCTTTGTTCCTGTATGACACTAAAGACCCTGATCAATGGTTTTCCCTCCGTCACCCATTTTCTTCCACCTCTCTCTGCCTCCTTCCATCTGTTTTTCCCTTCCAGGTTCCCCTTAATCCTGCACCATACATTCCACACAGGCACATCGGTCTGTTTAAAGACCTTTATGGAGCTCATAGTCTTTGAGTTATGATCCATATTGTTTTCAGTAGCTGCAGATTCCCAGGATGAGCAAGGAGGACAGGAAATATAAAATCTATAAATTTGTTGTTGGTTTTTTTTTCTTTTTTCATGTGTAGTGGTGCTCACATTTTTTTAACCCTTTATGAGAATCTGCATTAGGAATGTGCAGTGTGTTTTATGGTCAAAACAACACACTTCCTGATCTAATCCAAATGCTCCCCTAAGGTCTCATTGGACCCATACATTTTGGCCCGTGTTATGTTTTTGGTTCTCCATCTACTGTAAATGAAAACGAAGTCTCAAATGAACTTCTGTATTTCATTCAAAAATACAGTAAAAACTGTAATATTATGAAATATTATTATAATTTAAAATAACTAATTGTCAGCAGCCATCGTGTCACACGATCCTTCAAAAAACATTCTAATATGCTGATTTGATGGTCAAGTAATATTATTTAATTTAAATAGTCACGGCTGTGATGCAAATGTAGACCAGAAATATTTTCAAATTCATCATATACTGTGGTTTATCCATTAAGGAGTGCTGGCAGACTATTGCATGCAACATCTGTATGTCATTGATAGGTCAAATCGTTGTAGATACTGGCTGCATGGTTCCTGTACTCCATGAATTTCCTGTCTCTCCTTATAATCTATCTAAACAGCTTGCTTTGCTCTCGGATCTAGTCAATGAGAACCTTCAACAGCCTGTACAGAATACAGATGTGGTAATGAGTTGACCAGTTAATTCCATCTCAATTAGGGAGTTCCTGTCTTATCCTCGAAAATTGAGGATAGCACTGTTGCATCTTAAAATTAAGGACTTTCTCTAAAGACAACAGTGAGCACAGGGGGTTTACAGATTGAACAGAGTTTGGGATTCCTGCCTCACTCTGCAAGAATGAGTTTGTATTGTCAGCCTGCAGTAAAAATTATATTCATCTGAGTAAATTGTAGCAGGATATCACTGCTGCCATGAGGCTGTTTGTGATAAAGGACCCTGTGCCAATCTTCTTAGTTTACAGTGAACTCAGCATTTTTATATAGCCTAGTTTACAGTGAACTCAGCAGTTGCCTTGCTTAATCTATTATTCATACATAGCTTCAATTATCAGTTACTTAGCAAGTAGAGAGATTCTTGATGCTCTTTCATGATGCAAGCAGTGGAGAGCAGGAATAATTGTTATGCTTTTAGCATTTGCACAGTATTAGTGTATAAGTTTAACTTATAAGATGTACAGAACATCCAAGACAGTTAATTCCTCAAATACAATTTTCCTTGCTTGATGTTTTTTGTCAAAACTTCTCTCCTCCTATGACTTCCTGTAGAGAATTCTTAAGTGAGGATGACCGGTTTCCACAAACAGTGAAAGAAATGTCCTTTTGGAAAGAAAAGACACAGAGTTTGTATGTTTTTGGTTTTCCCTTCCTGCCCATTCCTGTCATCGCTTGGCCGCAACCTGAACAATGGAAGAGGGTTACATCTTATTTGATTTAGTGCATGGGAGTCTTGTTACACAAAACACACACATGCACACACTTTAGACCTCAGGCTGAAATGATCAGATTCCACACAGCGGCCTTGGAATGAAGTAAAAAAAATCTGGTTTCTATTAACCCTGATCAAGAGGGCAGTGTCACAAGTCTTGAGGGTGAACTGAGCTACCTGAACCCCGAAGAGGTCCCTTGTGTCAGCTAACAATATGATCTGCTTCTGCTCCTTCTTAAGAATTTGAACATTACTTAAATTCACAACCATTTTCGGCACTGATGATAATAAGAAATTAGAATGATTTCTGAAGGATTGTGTGATACTGACGACTGGAATAATCTGCTGAAAATTCAGGAATAAATTCCACTTTAAAATATATTAATAGAAATCAGTTATTTTAAGCTGAAAAAAAATATTTCACAATATTTCTGTTCTTACTTTATTATTTTATCAAAGAAATGCAGCCTTGGTGAGCATAAAATATACTTTTTCTAAAATCATGTCTAATCAGTAAAAGATGTTTCATCGAAGAGGATCAAATATATGATATCATCTGCATGTGACATTGAGGGCTAATAGCTGTAATAATATGCTTTATTTATACAAAATAGGGGAAGGAAAAAGGACAGGTGCTTCAGTCTATATAGAGTTGTTGTGGGTAAAAGTATTGGTAAGACAGAGATCTGCAACCCACTGATTAGAGTCTCCTGAGACGCAGAAAGGGCAGTGTGTCACAGGGTGGTACTTTGTCCACAATCACCCACTGTGGTGGCCCTATGACATTTTGGCTTAGATTCTATGGAAGTCTGCGGGTGGAGTTATTCTGGTTGTATACATCAATGCTCCCCCTTTTTTCTGGAACTCCATTGCTCTTTGCTAGAGTGCTTTACTTTTGTTCTGTCATTGTAAAGCTGATTAAAAGAAGATCAAAAAGGGATGAGAGGAAACCACTGAATGATGACCTGAAAGTGGTATTTAATGAATTTGTTACACTCACCCCAACAAACTAAGCTTTTGAATGACTGGGACAGCTCCGCAGTAGTCAAAGATGTAGCACATTGACTTTCTCCACTAGGGGGAGGGAGAATTTCAGAGGCATGACTGAAGCTCCCTGCAAGAGATACTCAGATGATCAGTGGGGCACTATCAGTTACATATATTCATGAACGCATTTGAGAAATTTATGAATATGTTTCTTTATTTAACCTGTTTAACATAAACAACTAAATAAATATACAGTCAATATATATATATAGTATATGTTTAGGAAATATAAATGAAGATATGGTGGATTCCACAAGCAAAAATGCTTATATTTTATAATATAAGTTTCTACAATTTGTCTACAATGAGTGATAGAGAAGAAGGGGGTGTTGTGATACAGTTGGCAGAGTGGAAACATTAAGGCTTGTGCTGGACATGGTGATACTTGCAATCTGCAGATCTCCTGCCCGACTGGTATCTGACACGATGGGGACATGAATTACCCATCATCCTCTACCACCCCCATTTTAGCAAATTATTTTCAGTTCTGTGCATATAAGCTAAATAGGCCCTCTGAACAACAAGGAATTGTAAATATGAAATTTGATTTATCGTATGACATCAGGCCATTGCTGTGAAATCATGGAGGGATGTAAAGGAACTTAAGGAGATACTGTCATAAACACTTCATTATTGAATGCAATTCAAATCACCCATAAACTATGACCTTAGGCAGTGACCCATAATAACTTAATTCCCCTGGAAGCCATTTTATGTGAGTAGTGGGGCATTTCCATACCACCTTCATGTGTTTTTACCTGCTAAGGTCACAGACGGGAGGAAGTCATAATGAACATCTGGAAAAGGTATTGTGAGACAATACATGAAATATATGCAGAAACAGAAACAGGGATAGAAAAATCAAAGAATTTCACTTTGTCTGAGGTTAACCACTCATCAAGTAAAAAGTCCAGACCCATATGTGACCTTTTCAGTAAGTTTGATCACCTTAGAAAAGCTTCTGGTTGGTTTCATGATTTCAGACTTATAAAAAGCTGCCAATAATTCAAAGCTGTCAATAATTTTTAGACAGTTGTAGATGGTGCAAGACTGTGTCCATGGCAACAAGCCTGAGAAGAGAGAAAGCATCTGGCATGTCAACAAGTCCAAGAGTGGTAAACACATGGGATGGAGGGGATGGTTAGTATCAAGAAGTATAAACATTTCTTATAGGGGATATTCACACATAACAAGTTTTTCCATTCCACTGCACTGCTTTTCCATGTAGCCACACACAAAATGAATGTGTTTGACTGTTGAACTTGCATCTTGCATCATCAGCTGGGAAAAAAAAAAGTTCTGAAAGTGATTTGCCGTTATGGTTCCTCTGTGTCATTATCGTTATAGTTGTGGTGTGTAATATATAGTTAGCGTCCTTGTGAACCAACCTTTGTTTCGAGACCTTTCTTTTCTTGCCATTTCACTGCCTGTGTCTCGCATTTTTGAAGCAAAAATGCATTTTGAATGGCATCTAGAGTTCCAGAATTTATTATAGGTGGAGTATATGAGTGTTTTTTTTTTTTTTTTTTTTTGCTAATACTCTTTGCTTTCATAGTCTGTAGCTTTGCATATAGGTGATGCCTGAGTATAGATCAAAAGAAAAGGCATGTTTAATATGCACAAAGATCCACCGTTTTAATTACAAATCTATAAGGAAATAAAAATCCATTTCCTGCCCTTTAATCTTATCCTATCGGTCTTCTCCCTCCCTTTCTATCTCTCTCTCTATGTCCACTGCTGTCCAGTCCCATTACATCACCGGTGTCATTTCTCTAATTAGGCATCTAAACCCAAACACTGCAGAGAAAGAGAAATGTTGAAAAACACAAAACGCCCTAACCAGAAGAAATTACAAAAGATATGACAAAAGCTGAGTAGAGTTTTGAAGTGGGTCAGAGAAATGTGGTTTGGCTGACTATGAAAATTACAGACGGTAAAAAAATGTAATCATTACTGAAAGCCATTGCAACTGGATTTAAAGATGATGATATTGGTCAAGTAAATCAATATATGTGGGTGAAGTCATCAGAAGGCATGGGATGATGTCAGATTACATGCTCACAGCTCTACCTTACATCATGCTTTGTGTTGGAGTAAACCATAAGAGGTGTGCGTTTCCATGTTTCTAATAGGCTGAAATGTATATAACAGATAAAAGCAAGTGGGTAGAATATTGCATATTTCAATACAAAAGAGCAGGTGTTTTTCATCTCAAACAATTTACAGGGAATGTGTGCAGTGCTGAGAGAGCGAGACTGTGCTTCCAGTAACTGTCTGATTTTTGTCACACCTCAGTGGGATTTAATTAGGGTTTTTATTCATTATGCTTCCACTGTTCCCTTCCCCTAAGAATCAATACAAAGACAGCACCTACATACAAATTCAGAAAAACATGAAAAACTCTGGGGTCCAAATTCTAAGTGGCTTAGAACAATAATAAAAAATCCACTCAAGTCTGAAATTAAACCTTAACTATTTAAAAAAATGTTATTTTGCCTTTGTTACAAAATATTTAATTACAAATGATCCACAGCATGTTAAATCAAATCATACTTTTGGACCATACTGTACATAAGGAAAAACTTAAGGCCATGCTACACTGATGTCTAAATGATATCATTATCACATCTTTTATTGTGATGATCTCCATCTCTCTTTCCAGTCAGTGTTTCGATCATTAGATGAGGAGCACAGGCTGACTGAAGATCTTTCCTGTTCCTGTCAGAACAATTTAGTTGCTATTACATTGCAGTACGGTACAGAGACACACCCCTTGCTTGAGTCCATCACTCCCTAACAAATGTATTTAGCTTCCTGACATTCCTTCATTATTTGTCTTCTTCTCTTGTTGCACTCTTTGTGGACAGATTTCTCTGGTGACATCATATAGGATGGGTATGGAGATATATTACAGAGGGTAATGTCTGATTTAAATGTATAATATACATGTAATATATTTTAGAAAAATACAGGATATAGTACAGTAGAGCAATGAGTGATCTAAATAAATCTTAAAATATAATATAATATAATATAATATAAGGGGATATAATATAATATATTTTGAAAAGATATACTATATTTATGAAAAATATTTGTTTTGTTTTTGCTTTTGTTGTATTATTAATACTAATATTTCTTAATATTATTGTACAATTGTTTTTTATATTATTGTAAAGTAAATTCTAATCTCTGTCATTTCTTGTTGTCATCTACTACAGTATATGTTGGAAAACACCCAATCCTCTATTTTGCATGGACACCTGCAGTAAGGCACAAAGAGTTAACACCCCCCATCCTTCACTGTGATGGAGAAATGCTGGCCCACCATGCTCTGCCACTCACCTCGTCCAATAGCAGCACTGCAAGATGATGTCATGCAGTAGGAGGGGTGCTGCTGCTGATGCTTCTGAGCTCTTGTATCCGAGGAGCATGGAGCAAAAGAGAGGGAGGTGAAAAAGAGGATACCAGGGAAAGAGAAAGAGACAGAAAGAGAGAGAGAGGGGGGAGATAGGGACAACACCTCATCAAGGAGAAAAGGTAAGTGTGGGCATCACGAAATCAAATGAAAGGAGACTTGCTGTGCTCTGATGTTTTTGTGATTTGACTTGCATTTATTACTAAAATGAAAAAGGTTACCTTTGAGATTAAGACTAAATGTGCTGCACCAGAGGTCTAAGGGGAACTCAGTGTTCTTATAACATGCTCTCTCTGCCATCTATAATGTATTCAAAACAACTTTTATATGCATGAAAATGGGAATGTATTGATGAATGTATCTGTGTGTATAGATATGCACCAATGTGTTAAAAGATGACATAACTCAAGAGTGCACTAGATTATGTCATTCCAAGGCAAGAGTCAGTAAACAACCTTTCGCACAAATACACACTGACTGCAGTGATTAGGGTTGCATTTGGATTCATTTTGTTACTTATTATTGTGTTTTGTATTAATGTAGTCATCTGAGAGCAGATTTTACCTGTGTTTAGCCTGACATTATGAACATATGCTATCTGGGGCAACAGTTTAACAATATATAAAGGTGTCATGTCAATTTGTTTTGTAACAGTGATGTGACAATGGAGTGACAAATATGGTAACTGACAAGCTGTAAGCAAACAACTACATGCAGGAAGTGTGTTTTTGGACAAAAGTAGTGTGTGTTCATTTATGAACAGGGCAGGGCAATGCTTCTCTCTCAGTGGTGTCTCTCCATAGGGTTACATGTCAGTTTTGCACATGGTTTTAGGATTTATGTAATGTTTTTTGTTTTCTAAAATTGTTTTGTATACTGATAAGTGTCAGCTTTGTGGCAGAGTAACAATAAAGAGATTGTGTGTGACACTCCCTGCTGCTCCTCATCTGAATTCATGCTCCTCTCTCACAAAGTGTCCCGCCACAACACAACAAGCTCCTTTCAGACATCTCATGCACAATGGATCTGCATTTGGCATAAAATGTTACTGTATTAATTATTTGTTAATTTTTGCCAGAGTGTTTTATCCTTGTGGTAAAACAGCAACATACTCTTTTTTTAATCTTCTCTTTCTTTCTTTCTCTCCCTGTCTCTAAACAGGACAGAGTAAAGGGTTGTAAACTACACACAATTCTGCATAAACATGATTTTGGCAGGTAAGCTACAAAAGTCAGCCCGGATTCCCAAACTCCAAAGCCCCCATTGTCAAATTCAATATTTGAAGATTTTTCTCCAGAGTAACAAATATCATGCACATTATATTTAAGCATATTTTTTACATGTCATATACATTATATATATTGTCATAATTATATATTCGAAATGGTAATAATTATATATTTGAAATACACGTAATTTATTTAAAATGAACCAAACAAACATATAGCCCCGCCCCATAATCACGCCATTGGTTGATTTGGTTAGAGAGTAGCCTTAAAGTTTTCTACTTGGCTAAATCTGTTGTTTTTTCCAAAAAGCAAATCGAAAAGAGATTCTGTTGTGTTTATATTTAAGCATTTCATAGGTACTTTTATCTTAAGCAAGTAGAAATGCTGTAGGAGCAATTTACTTGACCCGGTTAATTCAGTGATATCAGGTAGTTGGGACATTTTATGTGCTGAATGAGTTAATAACTTTTAAAACGTCTAATTTTCTGCACTTAAACCAAGTATGATCAAGATCTTTGACAGAATGCAGGCTTTATTCATGTTTACAAGGAATTTTGTACTTACCTGACATTCCTCCACACAGCATATCGAGACAAGGTGAAGGAGCTCCCTCTAGTTTCACTTCTGTGTGCTCCTGCATCAATTCAAACCCTGCTGAAAACCCCACATATAAGGCTGAGGGTAAATAATAAAAAACATTACTCATCGGTATTTATACTTTATAGACACATCTCTATCGCTACAATACAATGAGCTTAAATATAATACAGATTTGATAACATTATGCTCACAGTAATCTGTGTGTGATCATTCTTGAAGATGCAGTGGATCTCAGCTGGTGTGTGATCAAAGATATGGAGGTCATTGAGCTGAACAAGCGGGCCTCGGGCCAGGCATTTGAGGTGATCCTGAAACCCCCCTCTTTTGACGGCGTGCCTGAGCTTAACACATCCATGCCCCAGCGTAAGGACCCCTCACTGGAGGAGATCCAAAAGAAACTGGAAGCAGCTGAGGAGCGGCGGAAGGTTGAACTTGACACCCAAACCAAATACCCAATCCATTCCTCTCTTCGGTCTGATTTTAATGCTGAAACTGTATTCTTCTCCCCAGTTTCAGGAGGCTGAGATGTTAAAGCATCTTGCTGAGAAGAGGGAGCATGAGAGAGAGGTCATCCAGAAGGCTTTTGAGGAGAACAACAACTTTATTAAGAATGCTAAAGAAAAGTTGGAGCAGAAGATGGAGGCCATTAAAGAAAACCGCGAGGCTTTGCTTGCTGCCATGCTGGAGAGACTACAGGAAAAGGTACAAACTAACCGACAGGCATGTAAAGTACTTTATTACAGCACTTATTAAATGTGAATTGATTGTTACATCCCATTTTTCTTCTGTAATGAGACATAATTCAGCGTGAAACAGGATATTGAACAAGAAAAAATGTAGAACTGGACTTTAAAGATTATTTCTGATGAAAATTTATTTCATTTGATTATGCATAGCTAAAACGTTAAACTTTACTAAGAACGTTTTTACTTTTCAAAATTTCATTACAATCAAATATAAAAACTTGTTTTTTCTTTTATCTTACATGTACTTTTTCATGTAAAATCACTACCATTCCAAAGTTTGTGTTTTACAGGATTTAAAAAAAGTTTAAAGTATATTTTTTAAATTAAAAAAATATTTTAAAAAATAAATAGTAAATAGTAAAAAATAATAATATATGCTCACCAAGGATGGTTTTTAATCAAAAATAGTAAAAAATTAATAAATAAATAAAATAATAATAATAATAATAATAATAATAATAATAATAATAATAATAATAATAATAATAATAATAGCAAATATAGTAATATTTTGAAATATTATTACCATTTAAAACAACTGTTTTCTATTTTAGAATATTTTAAAATTTCATTTATTCCTGAGAATTTTCAGCGGCCATTACTCCAGTCTTTTCCAGTTCAAAAATATATCATTTATCTGAATTTTTTTTTTTGTAATATTATACGTCTTTACTGTCAATTTTGATCAATTGAATGTGTCCTTGCTGAATAAAAGTAATAATTTCTCTAAAAAAGTATTTATAATATATAGAACATAATATAAAATACTATATTTAATATATTTGAATATATATATATATATATATATATATATATATATATATATAAATATATATATATATAATATATAAATTGAAAATAATAATAATATTAATAATAATATGTCCCAAATTTTTGTGACAATTACACATTCAGTGGGTTCCTGTACTTTGTGCCTCTGAGCCCGCCCCAAGTCTAATTATAGAATCAGTATGAATGTTGCATTAGAAAGGGGTGTATTGTTCCTTTACTTTGTTTATGCCGCTGTATTTAGGCTTCCCCTCAGGCACACTAATACATGCATGAACACACATCGAACAAGTTTTCTTTTGTGTGTCTATTTAGGACAAACACGCAGAGGAGGTGAGGAAGAAACAAAGAGTTGAAAGAGGAGGCCTGCCGGTAGAGGAGCGCCTGCTGCGCTGGACAGCTTGACTAAAGTCAAGGGGGATGAAAACGGTGAAGAGAAAATGAAGCAAACGGTAGCCAATACATCTCAAAAAAGGGGACATACTGGACATTGATAATGACAATTTGCAACACACCAAGCTTTTGTGGGGTTTAACAACATAATATTATTAAAAACAGGAAGATATTGTCTAGATGACAATGCAAGGTGCACTAAGGGTATGTTGCTTCGTAGAGCCCAGAAGGTTGCTTTAGAGAAAAAGAATGAATATACCAACCAATTTTTGAAATGAAGAAGAGGACAGGAAGTAGAATTGATGAGATTCTTTTTTATAACCTTCATAACCAGTACTGATGAATATGTTAACATAAACTACATCTTAAAATCCCCCCCCTCACTAATGGAAATATCTGTTTACAGTCTAAACCACAAAAAGCATCTTTTCCCAAAACATGTGCCATCTACTGAGGCTTTGGCTCATGCTTCTTTAATTATTGTTTGATGTCAATATTGAGTAATCAACAGGGTTTCATAGAACCTCAGGCATGCTTATACAATATGCATTAATATGCATCAGTAATCAAGTGGCTAGAGGTACAATATCTATCACATTTCCTGCTGAGACGATGCGAGGTAGAAATATGATCAAATGAATGTTAGATTAGAACGTTCTGGATGCCTGTAAATGTGAAAGCTTATCCCTCTACACATACAGAACATTAAAAATAGTGGAGCACAGTGTCACTTTAAGCACAACTCAGAAGCACATTTATCTCTTTTTTCATTCATTCATTATATTTGTATTAGGATGCTCATCAGTAGGAAAACACATAGTGGCATCTCAGAAATGAAGGAATGAAAACTGAAAATTTCAGGAATTAAATTCCACTTGTAAAATAGTATTAATAGAATCAGTTATTTTAAGCTGAAAACCCAAATAATGTTCACAATATTTCTGTTTCTTCCTTTATTATTTTATCAAAGAAATGCAGCCTTGTGAGCCATAGATAACAAACTACACAAATTTGTTTTTATACCTTTTTTTCTAAATCCTGTCTAATCAGTAAAAGAATGTTCATCTAAAAAAAAAAAAAGAATGAAAAAAAAAAAAACAAAAAAAAAAAAAAAAACAAAAAAAAAAAAAAAAAAAAAAACAAAAGAAAAAAAAAAAAAAAAAACAAACCAAAAACAAGAAGAGTATCAAATATAGAGGCATCTGCATGTGACATTGAGGGTTAATGCGCTGTAAATAATTGCTTATATTTTATACAAATGGGGAGGGAAAAAGGACAGGTGGCTCAGTCTATCTAGAGTTGTTGCTGGGTAAAAGTCATTGGTAAGACAGAAGATTCTGCAACCCACTAATTAGAGTCTCCTGAGACGCAGAAAATAGGGACAGTGGTGTCACAGGTGGTTACTTTGTCCCACAATCCCCACTGTGGGTGGCCATTAACTATGACATTTTTGGCTTAGATTCATATGGAAGTCTGCGGGTGGAGGTTATTCTTGGTTTGTATACATCAATGCTCCCCCTTTTTTCTGGAACTCCATTGCTCTTTGCTAGAGTGCTTTACGTTTTGTTCTTGTCATTGTAAGCTGATTAAAGAAGATCAAAAAGGGATGAGACGGAAACCACTGAATGATGACCTGAAAGTTGGTATTTAATGAATTTGTTTACAGCTCACCCCAACAAACTTAAAGCTTTTGAATGACTGGCGACAGCTCCGCAAGTTAGTACAAAGATGTAGCCCTTTGCCTTTCCTCCACTAGGGGGAAGGGGATAATTTCAGAGGCATGACTGAAGCTCCCTGCAAGAGATACTCGATGATCAGTGGGGCACTCTCAGTTACATATAGTCATGAACGCATTTGAGAATTTATGAATAATGTTTCTTGATTTAAACGTGGTTTAAAATAAACAAACTAATAAAATATACAAGTCAATATATAATATTAGTATATGTTTAGGAACTATAAATGAAGGATATGGTGGATTCCACAAGCGAAAAATCTTATATTTTATAATAGAGTTTTTCTACAATTTTGTCTACATGAGTGATAGAGACAGAAGGGGGTGTTGTGATACAGTTGGCATAGTGGACACATTAAGGCTTGTGTGGACCATTGGTGATATTTGGCAATCTGCAGATCTCCTGCCAGACTTGGTAATCTGACACATGGGGACATGAATTACCATCATCCTCTACCACCCCCATTTTAGCAAAATTATTTTCAGTTCTGTGCATATAAGCTAATAGGCCCTCTGAACAAACAAGGAATTGTAAATATGAAATTTGATTTATCGTTATGACATCAGCCATTGCGTGAAATCATGGAGGGATGTAAAGGAACTTAAGGAGATACTGTCATAAACACTTCATTCTTGAATGCAATTCAAATCCACCCATAAAACTATGACCTTAGGCAGTGACCCATAATAACTTTTTTAATTCCCCTGGAAGCCATTTTATGGTGAGTAGGGGGCATTTCCATACCACCTTCATGTGTTTTACCTGCTCAAGGTTTCACAGACGGGAGGAGCATAATGAACATTGGAAAACTGTATTGTGAGACAATACATGAAATATATGCAGAAACAGAAACAAGGGATGAGAAAAAATCAAAGAATTTCACTTTGTCCTGAGGTTAACCACTCATCAAGTTAAAAAGTCAGACCATATGTGACCTTTCAGTAAGTTTGATCAACTTAGAAAAGCTTCTGGTTGGGTTTCATGATTTCAGAAACTATAAAAAGCTGCCAATAATTCACAAGCTGGTCAATAATTTTTAGACAGTTGTAGATGGTGCAAGACTGTGCCCTATGGCAACAAGCCTGAGAAGAGTAGAAAGCATATGGCTGTCAACAAGTCCAAGAGTGGTAAACCAATGGGATGGAGGGGATGGTAGTATCCAAAAGTATAAACATTTCTTATAGGGGACTATCCAAGACATAACAGTTTTTCCATTAACTGCACTGCTTTGTTCCATGTAGGCCACACACAAAATGACTGTGTTTTGACTGTTGAAACTTGCATCTTGCATCATCAGCGGGGAAAAAAAAAAGTTCTGAAAGTGATTTGCCGTTATGGTTCCTTCTGTGTCATTATCGTTATAGTTGTGGTGTGTAATATATAGTTAGCGTCCTTGTGAACCGAACCTTTGTTTCGAGACCTTTCTTTTCTTGCCATTGACACTGCCTTGTGTCTCGCATTTTGAGCAAAAATGCATGTGAAATGGCATCTAGAGTTCCAGAATTTATTATAGGTGGAGTATAGGAGTGTTTTTTTTTTTGCTAATCCTCTTTGCTTTCATAGTCTGTAGCCTTTGCATATAGGTGATGCCTGAGTATAGATCAAAAGAAAAGGCATGTTTATATGCACAAGATCAACCGTTTTAATTTACAAATCTCTAAGGAAATAAAAAATCCATTCCTGCCTTTAATCTTATCCCTATCGGTCTTCTCCCTCCCTTCTATCTCTCTCTCTATGTCCACTGCTGTCCCAGTCCACATTACATCAACCGGTGTCATTTCTCTAATTAGGCATCTAAACCCAAACACTGCAGAGAGAGAGAAATGTTGAAAAAACACAAAACACAAAAAACAAGCCCTAACCAGAAAGAAATTACAAAAGATATGACAAAAGCTTGAGTAGAGTTTTGAAGTGGGTCAGAGAAATGTGGTTTGGCTGACTATGAAAATACAACAACACAGTAAAAACAAATTTAATCATTACTGAAAGCCATTGCAACTGGATTTAACAGATGCTGATATTGGTCAACGTTAAATCACTATATGTGGTAAGTCATCAGAAGGCATGGGATGATGTCAGATTACATGCTCCACAGCTCTACCTTACATCATGCTTTGTGTGGCAGTAAACCATAAGAGGTGTGGCGTTTCCATGTTTCTAATAGGCTGAAATGTATATAACAGATAAAAGCAATTGGGTAGAATATTGCATATTTCAATACAAAAGAGCAGGTGTTTTTCCATCTCAAACAATTTACAGGGATATGTGTGCAGTGCTGAGAGAGCGAGACTGGCTTCCAGTAACTGTCTGATTCTGTTCACACCTCAGTGGGATTTAATTAGGGTTTTTATTCATTATGCTTCCACTGTTCCCTTCCCCTAAGAATCAATACAAAGACAGCACCTGGGGACATATGCAGATTAACATGCAAGTCTCTGGGGTCCAAATTCTAAGTGGCGTGGCATGATGAGAAGATATTCAGTCGGGTCTGAAAGTCTGAGACCACTAGTGAAAATGCTGTTATTTTGCCTTTGTTACAAAATATTTAATTACAAATGATCCACAGCATGTTAAATCAAATCATACTTTTGGACCATACTGTACATAAGGAAAAAACTTAAGGCCATGCTACACTGATGTCTAAATGATATCATTATCAACATCTTTTATTGTGATGATCTCCATCTCTCTTTCCAGTCAGTGTTTCGATCATTAGATGAGGAGCACAGGCTGACTGAAGATCTTTCCTGTTCCTGTCAGAACAATTTAGTTGCTATTACATTTGCAGTATGGGTACAGAGACACACCCCCTTGCTTGAGTCCATCACTCCCTAACAAATGTATTTAGCTTCCTGACATTCCTTCATTATTTGTCTTCTTCTCTTGTTGCACTCTTTGTGGACAGATTTCTCTGGTGACATCATATAGGATGGGTATGGAGATATATTACAGAGGGTAATGTCTGATTTAAATGTATAATATATACATGTAATATATTTTAGAAAAATACAGGATATAGTACAGCTAGAGCAATGAGTGATCTAAATAAATCTTAAAAATATAATATAATATAATATAATATAAGGGGATATAATATAATATATTTTGAAAAGATTACTATATTTATGAAAAATATTTGTTTTGTTTTTGCTTTTGTTGTATTATTAATACTAATATTTCTTAATATTATTGTACAATTGTTTTTATATTATTGTAAATTAAATTCTAATCTCTGTCATTTCTTGTTGTCATCTACTACAGTATATGTTGGAAAAACACCCATCCTCTATTTTGCATGGACACCTGCAGTAAGGCACAAAGAGTTAACACCCCCATCCTTCACTGTGATGGAGAAATGCTGGCCCACCATGCTCTGCCACTCACCTCGTCCAATAGCAGCACTGCAAGATGATGTCATGCAGTAGGAGGGGTGCTGCTGCTGATGCTTCTGAGCTCTTGTATCCGAGGAGCATGGAGCAAAAGAGAGGGAGGTGAAAAAGAGGATACCAGGGAAAGAGGAAAGAGACAGAAAGAGAGAGAGAGAGAGGGGGGAGATAGGGACAACACCTCATCAAGAAGAAAAGGTAAGTGTGGGCATCACGAAATCAAATGAAAGGAGACTTGCTGTGCTCTGATGTTTTTGTGATTTGACTTGCATTTATTACTAAAATGAAAAAGGTTACCTTTGAGATTAAGACTAAATGTGCTGCACCAGAGGTCTAAGGGGAACTCAGTGTTCTTATAACATGCTCTCTCTGCCATCTATAATGTATTCAAAACAACTTTTATATGCATGAAAATGGGAATGTATTGATGAATGTATCTGTGTGTATAGATATGCACCAATGTGTTAAAAGATGGACATAACTCAAGAGTGCACTAGATTATGTCATTCCAAGGCAAGAGTCAGTAAACAACCTTTCGCACAAATACACACTGACTGCAGTGATTAGGGTTGCATTTGGATTCATTTTGTTACTTATTATGTGTTTTGTATTAATGTTGTCATCTGAGAGCAGATTTTACCTGTGTTTAGCCTGACATTATGAACATATGCCATCTGGGGCAACAGTTTAACAATATATAAAGGTGTCATGTCAATTTGTTTTTTGTAACAGTGATGTGACAATGGAGTGACAAATATGGTAACTGACAAGCTGTAAGCAAACAACTACATGCAGGAAGTGTGTTTTTGGACAAAAGTAGTGTGTGTTCATTTATGAACAGGGCAGGGCAATGCTTCTCTCTCAGTGGTGTCTCTCCATAGGGTTACATGTCAGTTTTGCACATGGTTTTAGGATTTATGTAATGTTTTTTTGTTTTCTAAAATTTTGTATACTGATAAGTGTCAGCTTTGTGGCAGAGTAACAATAAAGAGATTGTGTGTGACACTCCCTGCTGCTCCTCATCTGAATTCATGCTCCTCTCTCACAAAGTGTCCCGCCACAACACAACAAGCTCCTTTCAGACATCTCATGCACAATGGATCTGCATTTGGCATTAAAATTGTACTGTATTAATTATTTGTTAATTTTTGCCAGAGTGTTTTATCCTTGTGGTAAAACAGCAACATACTCTTTTTTTAATCTTCTCTTTCTTTCTTTCTCTCCCTGTCTCTAAACAGGGGACAGAGTAAAGGGTTGTCCAAACTACACACAATTCTGCATAAACATGATTTTGGCAGGTAAGCTACAAAAGTCAGCCCGGATTCCCAAACTCCAAAGCCCCCATTGTCAAATTCAATATTTGAAGATTTTTCTCCAGAGTAACAAATATCATGCACATTATATTTAAGCATATTTTTTACATGTCATATACATTATATATATTGTCATAATTATATATTCGAAATGGTAATAATTATATATTTGAAATACATGTAATTTATTTAAAATGAACCCAAACAAACATATAGCCCCGCCCCATAATCACGCCATTGGTTGATTTGGTTAGAGAGTAGCCTTAAAGTTTTCTACTTGGCTAAATCTGTTGTTTTTTTCCAAAAAGCAAATCGAAAAGAGATTCTGTTGTGTTTATATTTAAGCATTTCACAGGTACTTTTATCTTAAGCAAGTAGAAATGCTGTAGGAGCAATTTACTTGACCCGGTTAATTCAGTGATATCAGGTAGTTGGGACATTTTATGTGCTGAATGAGTTAATTTTTAAAACGTCTAATTTTTTCTGCACTTAAACCAAGTATGATCAAGATCTTTGACAGAATGCAGGCTATTCATGTTTACAAGGAATTTTGTACTTACCTGACATTCCTCCACACAGCATATCGAGACAAGGTGAAGGAGCTCCCTCTAGTTTCACTTCTGTGCTCCTGCATCAATTCAAACCCTGCTGAAAACCCCACATATAAGGCTGAGGGTAAATAATATAACATTACTCATCGGTATTTATACTTTATAGACACATCTCTATCGCTACAATACAATGAGCTTAAATATAATACAGATTTGATAACATTATGCTCACAGTAATCTGTGTGTGATCATTCTTGAGATGCAGTGGATCTCAGCTGGTGTGTGATCAAAGATATGGAGGTCATTGAGCTGAACAAGCGGGCCTCGGGCCAGGCATTTGAGGTGATCCTGAAACCCCCCTCTTTTGACGGCGTGCCTGAGCTTAACACATCCATGCCCCACGTAAGGACCCCCTCACTGGAGGAGATCCAAAAGAAACTGGAAGCAGCTGAGGAGCGGCGGAAGGTTGAACTTGACACCCAAACCAAATACCCAATCCATTCCTCTCTTCGGTCTGATTTTAATGCTGAAACTGTATTCTTCTTCCCCCAGTTTCAGGAGGCTGAGATGTTAAAGCATCTTGCTGAGAAGAGGGAGCATGAGAGAGAGGTCATCCAGAAGGCTTTTGAGGAGAACAACAACTTCATTAAGAATGCTAAAGAAAAGTTGGAGCAGAAGATGGAGGCCATTAAAGAAAACCGCGAGGCTTTGCTTGCTGCCATGCTGGAGAGACTACAGGAAAAGGTACAAACTAACCGACAGGCATGTAAAGTACTTTATTACAGCACTTATTAAATGTGAATTGATTGTTACATCCCATTTTTCCTTCTGTAATGAGACAATAATTCAGCGTGAAACAGGATATTGAACAAGAAAAAATGTAGAACTGGACTTTAAAGATTATTTCTGATGAAAATTTATTTCATTTGATTATGCATAGCTAAAACGTTAAACTTTACTAAGAACGTTTTTACTTTTCAAAATTTCATTACAATCAAATATAAAAACTTGTTTTTTCTTTTATCTTACATGTACTTTTTCATGTAAAATCACTACCATTCCAAAGTTTGTGTTTTACAGGATTTAAAAAAAGTTTAAAGTATATTTTTTAAATTCAAAAAAAAAAACAGAAAATAAATTTAAATTAATAAAAATTAAACACAGATTCCAATGAACAATAAATTTTTAAAAAATAATAAAAATAAAAAAAATAAAAAAAATAACAAAAAAAATAATAATAAAAAAAAAAAAAAAAAAATAAAAAAAATAAAAGCAAATATAGTAATATTTTGAAATATTATTACCATTTAAAACAACTGTTTTCTATTTTAGAATATTTTAAAATTTCATTTATTCCTGAGAATTTTCAGCGGCCATTACTCCAGTCTTTTCCAGTTCAAAAATATATCATTTATCTGAATTTTTTTTTTTTGTAACATTATATGTCTTTACTGTCAATTTTGATCAATTGAATGTGTCCTTGCTGCCGTAATGCAAAATAGTACCTAAAATCAAAAAAATCTAAAATATATAAAATATATAAAAAATATTTAAAATACACATATTATTTAAAATACACAAAATATATATATATATATATATATATATATATATAAAATATAAAATAATAATAATATTAATAATAATATGTCCCAAATTTTTGTGACAATTACACATTCAGTGGGTTCCTGTACTTTGTGCCTCTGAGCCCGCCCCAAGTCTAATTATAGAATCAGTATGAATGTTGCATTAGAAAGGGGTGTATTGTTCCTTTACTTTGTTTATGCCGCTGTATTTAGCTTCCCTCAGGCACACTAATACATGCATGAACACACATCGAACAAGTTTTCTTTTGTGTGTCTATTTAGGACAAACACGCAGAGGAGGTGAGGAAGAACAAAGAGCTGAAAGAGGAGGCCTGCCGGTAGAGGAGCGCCTGCTGCGCTGGACAGCTTGACTAAAGTCAAGGGGGATGAAAACGGTGAAGAGAAAATGAAGCAAACGGTAGCCAATACATCTCAAAAAAGGGGACATACTGGACATTGATAATGACAATTTGCAACACACCAAGCTTTTGTGGGGTTTAACAACATAATATTATTAAAAACAGGAAGATATTGTCTAGATGACAATGCAAGGTGCACTAAGGGTATGTTGCTTCGTAGAGCCCAGAAGGTTGCTTTAGAGAAAAAGAATGAATATACCAAACCAATTTTTTTAAATGAAGAAGAGGACAGGAAGTAGAATTGATGAGATGCTTTTTTATAACCTTCATAACCAGTACTGATGAATATGTTAACATAAACTACATCTTAAAATCACCCCTCACTAATGGAAATATCTGTTTACAGTCTAAACCACAAAAGCATCTTTTCCAAAACATGTGCCATCTACTGAGGCTTTGGCTCATGCTTCTTTAATTATTGTTTGATGTCAATATTGAGTAATCAACAGGGTTTCATAGAACCTCAGGCATGCTTATACAATATGCATTAATATGCATCAGTAATCAAGTGGCTAGAGGTACAATATCTATCACATTTCCTGCTGAGACGATGCGAGGTAGAAATATGATCAAATGAATGTTAGATTAGAACGTTCTGGATGCCTGTAAATGTGAAAGCTTATCCCTCTTACATACAGAACATTAAAAGTGGAGCACAGTGTCACTTTAAGCACAACTCAGAAGCACATTTATCTTTTTTCATTCATTCATTATATTTGTATTAGGATGCTCATCAGTAGGAAAACACATAGTGGCATCTCAGAAATGAAGAATGAAAGCACTCGGGTGTGAGAAAAGGATCCTGTTTGGATTTGGGAAATACTTGAAAGATTTAGATATGAATGGTGCACTTTGCTTTGGCATGTCACTGAGCTTTATTCTAGTCAGTTTATTTTACTCGCTCGATATGAAGACAAAGGTGTTTGATGTTGGTGTCTGGAGCATCAAAAATGAGCCGCTGTATGCGCAATGATGAGAACTGATGTTAATCACCTAGATTTTGTGAGAAAATGGAACGTAAATGCTCCCTGTGTTTGTAATTTCCAGATGACTAAATTCTCTAGTTAAAGTCAAATAAATGCTTCTCTTAACTAAAGCAAAGATTTTTTATGTCTTGTCTTATTCATACAATTATTACACTGAAACAAACTATTACAAAGCAAATACAATATATTTTATTAATCCAGATAATAAATACAAAGCTGATCAATGCCACAGAAGTTTGCTGTACCTATAGGCAGATTAATGCAACAATATAGATATACACAATATATAACATAGTAAGAGTACAGTATCAAACTAATTCTGAGGCACAACAATGGGTAGAACACATGTACAGCCCAGACTAACGATTTTAGTCTCTAGTTTAAGGGCATACTGCATAGCATTTTTTTTCTTCACTCTCCTCAAGATGTTGATCTGGTAGTAAATGGGTTTAGATTCCAGTCCGAAGTCTTCTTCACCATCTTTGGTTAAACAGCCTTTTTTTTCACATTTTGCCTCAGAGATTTCCGATGGGATTCGTGAATTGTCCCAGGATTCTCTGAATTGAAACATTTATAAAAATTAACCAAACAACCCAAAACTACTCCAAATCATTGCTATGATTCATGTATTTGTTGCACAAGAACCCCCGCATATCACACATATAATATGAGATCAAAATGAACAACTGTAACTCACTCGTATGTCCATGGTGATAAAGATCTGCTTGGAGAAGGGGGGGCGTTCATTGAAAGGTTCAGAGATGGATCCAAGATGACCCGCTTTCCTTTTTTTGATTTTCTTTTAGACTTTTTCTGAGAAGAAGCACCATTTAATAAATGGCCAAGCAGGTAAAGCAGCAGCACAGCTCTGAAAACCTGAGGAGATGGAGACAAAGAGTACTGCAGTGCGTTGCTTGAACGCTTTGTTCTGATATTGTTCATTTGCCTAAACATCCGAAAGCATTGAAGGTGAAAATGAACAACAACAAAAAAGCCTTTGCAAACTTTAGTCCTGCAAGTTAAATTTTAAATTCAAGTAGATTGTTTCTCACTTGTATTCCCCTAATATGAAGAACAACTTCATTAGTGTTTAATTAATTGGTGTGACAAACTCACCAAAGACAGCTGCATCTTCAGAATAAAAATGTAAGTTCCCTGATGGCTCTTCGGAGCTGGCACACAAAGGACAGCAAGTGTCTGAGCCCTGCATCTAACCTTTCTGTTTATATGGGCTGGTGAGGAAGCCTTTAACTTCCTGATCTTGACATAGATAGACAAATCTGGAGTACTGTAGATAATCATCTTGAGAACATTTAACTCTTATAATGAAGACAAATCTGCAATGCGTGTCTTTTTGTAATATCAGTTCATCGTTTTTTTCACATGTAATATAAAAGGCGGGCTAGAAAGGTGTTCTTTAGAGGTTCTTCTGTATCACTATATGTTTAACTTGGGCGCTTAAACTCTGCACTCTCCCACGTTCTCACGTTTCACCCATATTCACATCAGCAGACTTCTGAATAACAAATTTGTACACCAGCAGTGCACTGAGATGCATTTTATATGGGTCAGCAGCTTCGACAGGATATGTTGATTGTGTTCTGAAAGGACTGGGTTTTTGCTGGTAATAGCTGAGACAAAGTGACAGATATATATGTGAACTAATACAAATGCATGTGCATGCACATAAAAAAACTAAGATGTCTAATCTAAGTGTGTCTAGCTTGCTTATTGAGATCTTAAAGTTTCATTGCCTTAAACGCTTTTTTTAAGCTGTCAATAATTATAAATAATGTAGTGAGACCCTTTTTTAATTTATTAATCTGTGTTAATGTTAATATATATAAATGCAGTGTTCTTAATATTTGAACAATTTTTTAGGCAACGTGAAATGTTCAAATCTGTACAAAGGTTTTTTGTTGTTGTTTTTTTTCAGCAATGATGCATTAAATTGATCATAAGCGCCAGTAAAGATTTTATAATGTTACAATTTCTGTTTCAAATAAATAAATGAAAAATGCATCAGTTTCCAGAAAATATTAAGCAACATTGATAACTGTTTTCAACACTGATAATAAGAAACTTTTCTTTAGCAGCAAATCAGCACTTGCAGAAGGATCATGTGAAGACTGCAGTAATGGCTGCTGAAAATTCAGCTTTACTATTACAGGAATAAATTACATTTTAAAATATATTCAAATAGAAAAATGGTAATTTTGAATTCTGATAATATTACTGTTTTTAACTATTGTGTGTTGAAATTAACGGGTCATACGTCATATTAATAGTAATACATGTACACTATTTCGTTAATGTTAATACATAGAGCCCTATTGTACAGCGTTAGCACTTATTAAGAGCACTTGATGAACGGGTTACATTTGACCATTTCAGTGTTAAATTGACTCTTGTAGCCCCACATAATACTCCTCACCTAATTTCAATTTAGGTCACTGAAATGCTGACTCGGTTCTTGAAACAGTATGTTCCAGCAGCCAACACTAACACGACCACAAGCTTATGATAACATCTCCTGAGTCATTCTTAGAAAATGACATTACAAGCAGGCGAGAAAAACAACAGTGGTATGTTTAATGTTGAATGGCATGAGAACCAGTTGCAAAAATCTAAATTCAGCCATTTACTCACTCTGTCATTTCAAACCTGAAACCTCAGCTGTCTTTTTCTCCATACTGTATAATGGAAGTCAAAGGTAACAGTTACCAGTTTTAATGAACTGGGAAGCTGGACAGTAAGACACATCTTGAAGCATCTGCATGCTTAAGCAGAAAGGTTTATAAATGAGGAGCTGCACTTTGCATTTAAATCATCATTTGCTCTACATCTGTGAGACAATCCAGTCATAATAATACACAGACAGACTCTACCCACACTAGACTGAAAGGGCAATAATGACTGGGAATGTCTAATGTATGACTAATTGTATGCATGACTAGAGGTTATGTGGCTTTTTGGTGTTACGGAAAAGAGCAGAGATTTATGTAACGCTAGATCTTGATCATTAGTCTTTTTGTATATTAAAAGTACAGTGTATCGATCGCATTCGTAAGTATTTTGTATGTATAAGTACAGTGTAGAAAAATACAAATAAGTCAATGAGAAAACGTTTTTGCCACTTTTTATTGACAGAGGCAGAATAGACAGGACAATATTGGGATGGTAAGAATGAGTTGAAACCTCCATCTCCTGCTTAAGCACCACAGCTCAATGTGTGTGGAGTACTAGGCCACAACTCTAACAGAACAACTGTATTCTGAAGTATATTATACATTTTCAGTGGTTTAATGATTTTTAACAATAATTCCATATTTACAAGTTGTAAAACAAAAAATTAAAATAATCTGCAGACACTGGTCCACGCTATTCTAAAGAAAAATATAAAAGCCAAAAGAAAAGGCTCATTTCTGAAGAATATTAACCAAATCTAAGAATGCTGATAAACATTAAACATATGTTACAGAGAGAAAAAGAACTAAAAATGTCTTTTTTTTTAATACATGGATTTGTTTGCATGTAATGAGCATGTGAAAAATATACATTAAGAAAAATCTACTGAAAATGTCTTGAGTGAATGCGTATGCATGTACAAGAATATGAAAATAAACATTGCATACATACTGCAGATCTTCTGAAATAGATCTACACTTGAATTTTGTCGTTTTCTTGCTCTCCAGAAAACACATTTATATAAGGAAGATGATGTCATCAGCCACCATAACCTGGTTGTCGTCTTGCATGCGGCTGAGGGCGGCACGGACCTCAGTTTCTGTAAATGGTGATGGGCAGCTCTTGTTGATGCCCTCCATCAGAGCAATCATGCCCACTGACTGAGCATGAGATGAGCGGAACACCTCCAGCAATGCGGTTTTAAACTCTTTAAACCTACAGCAAAAACACACACGGTGCATCAGACATACAGCATCCGAAACAATCAGCTGTCCTGCAGGCCATGCAGTTTCTGTTTAGAACTTAATCACAAACAATACTTCAAAAGAACGTGGCAGTCATTTGAAAATGCTGAGTGTAAGAGATACCGAAAATCTCAGCAGCCAAATCCTAAATGCCTACCTGTCATCAGACAACTCTGTGTGACCGTTCTGATCAGGAATGTCCATTGGCTCCTCATCCTGCCTTGCAGGAGCTGGGGATTGAACTAAGTACAAAATAAATTATTCATATCATTTGAATGTGCATTTTATGTGCATTATGATTAAAAGGTGATGCTTTCTATACATCTAAATATCTTAATCTTTAAAACACAATATTTTCATTTACTTATTAATTACATTCATTTTATTTATTTAAAAAGCATCTCTTTAGCTTACTTTGTGGTACTTCAGTCTCAGTATCAAAGTCATAGGGGTCATATGACTCACTGCCCCGAGATGGTCTGCACTCAGAAAGGCAAAAAGGAGAAAACTCACTCAGAAAATCTAGCTTTTCCATCACAGGAACAAATTAGATTTTAATTTATTTAAAAACAGAAAACAGTTATTTGAAACTGTAATAATATTTCATAATATTGTTGTTCTTGGTGGATTTTTGATCAAATAAATTCAGCCTTTGTGAGCTTTGTGACTTCTTTCAAGAATATTAAAAACTTTTGAATGGTATGTGTATCTTGGAAAATTCATAATCAATGATTTTGCAAAGTTATTGTGGAATAACACTAGACCTTTTTCTCTGTCTTCGGGGTGTGTCTTGTACTTCATCCTCCTCCTCATCCTCTGAGGCTGCATCTTGCTCACCATTTCTAGAGCGCTTACGGTCCTTCTCCAAAACCTAAAGAATAGGGAATAAGGGATGGAGACATTCATGAAATTGACAGAAAATTAACCCAAGTACAACAGAAGTACAACAAATTAAAAAGTAGGGATCTGTAAACTCCATATATAAGGTATCTTTATCTTAAAACACCAATCTAAAGGATAAAAGTTATTATAATTGAAATAAAATCTGTCTAATATCAAGCAAACAACTGTGACTAATGAGCTACAATATAAACAAACAGACCTTCTTGAAATAGGCAAACTGCACAAGCTCTACAGCAACTTCTGTGTCCACCAGTTCTACAACTTTGCTCATGCGAGCTTTGGCGTGAGCTGTAGACAGACGGATCAAAGTCTCCAGGGTTCTAGCAGTGACGGGTGACGTCTGAGGACAAAACACAGCACAGTTTAATTAGATGAGTTACCAACTATTTACCAATACCTGACCAAAAAAACAACTCATAAGTTTGTTGAGCTTGTGAACGCGGCTGCATTTACCCGTGCAATATCAGAGCCGAGCTGCTCCTGGCTGCGCAGACGCGAGTACTCCTCTGCTATGTGATTGGCTGCATCTTGAGTCAGAGCAGGAGAAAGAGCCTTGGCAACGTGGATGTACTTCCTCATGAACGCTTTACTCACCACTCGGTCCCTAAAAAAAAGATCACAAAAAAATGTAGGTGTATAATAATGGGTTCACATACAGCTAAGAATGTATAAGAAAAGCATGTAGCGCATTTATTTTATGCATTATTAAACTACACTACCTTTGGAGTCGGAAGTCAGTAAGATTTTTAAAAGAAATTAATACTTTTATTCAGCAAAGATGCATTAAATATATCAAAAGTGGCATTTATAATGTTACAAAAGATTTCTATTTCAAATAAATTCTGTTCTTTTTAACTTTCTAGTGATTAAATAATCCTGAATATATCTCGGCTCCCAAAGAAATACTAAGCAGCAACTGTTTTCAACTTAATAATAATGATAAGAAATGTTTCCAGATCAGCATACTAGAAGGATTTCTGAAGGATCATGTCACACTGAATACTGGACTAATGACTGCTGAAAAGAGATTTTCAAAAACATTTTAAACATCTTACCAACCCCAAACCTTTAAACAGGAATATATTTTCTTGAAAAAGTAGAAAAGCAAAACATGGCATCCCTATTCAAATATAGGGGCATGCCTGAAGCCATGTGGCAATATCATTAACCAGACATAATCTGGTCTGAGTAACCCACTATGATGTGCATTAGAGAAGTAAATGACACGAGTCCTTACTTGAGTTTTTTGCTGCCATGGAGGAGTGGATTGTGTTTCTCGTACACTTGTAGCTCCTCTTCTTCCTCCTGAGTTACATCAGGGTCTTCAGTGGCCAGTGCATCAACTGCTCCACCAAGAGCAAAAGCTGAAACACACAAACGCGTGGGAGTCCAATAAACACTACAGCAAAGACTATTTGCAACATGATTAATTTGTAGTACAGAATATATCATAGAAAGTTAAAAATATGTTCTCCTATTCCATTTTTAAGCAGCTCTATTTGATGACCTTAACTGCACAGAAATGGCACACCTAACACAAAATAAATAGTATAAAATGTTTGTCTATCAGCTTGTACCTGCTCCGTCCTGCTCATGAGGATCTCTGTAGCGGTGCATGCGCAAGACGTGGTCGGAGATCTGGCGGTCCTGCTCTGGGTCCATCTGATCCAGCATGATGAAGAGCAAGTCAAAACGAGACAGCAGGGAGTCCTGCAGACCGATGTTCTCCATCGGGGTCTTATACTGATCGTACTGCAGATGAAGAGAGAGAAATGATGAAAAGACCCAGACAAATTCATAAAATAGAACACGAATTACAAAGAAATTACTAGCAAGGAGTAGCTGCTATTTATTAAGAATAACATTATGAAACAATGCAAGCCATTTTACTTAGATATTTCAGATCTTGAGAACACTTACTCGGCCATAGACAGGGTTGGCAGCTGCCAGGACGCTGCAGCGGGCGTTCAGTCGAGCGTGGATGCCGGCCTTGGCGATGGTGACACGTCCCTGTTCCATGACCTCATGGATAGCAGTGCGATCCATATCTGACATTTTGTCAAACTCGTCAATGCAGACCACCCCTCGATCCCCCAAAACCATGGCACCAGCCTCGAGACGTCGCTCACCTGAGAGACGAACACAACTTAATATTAAGAGAGAGAGAAAAACACTAAAATAAGCAAAGCTGTTATTATTGAACCTATGGGTTCTTGTCTTGATGGTGTGTGTGGAGCGCAGTACCTGTCTCTTGGTCAGTGGTGACGGCTGCGGTCAGACCTACACCTGATGAACCTCGGCCTGTGGTGGGAATGGCTCGAGGAGCAGTGTGCAGAACATACCGAAGCAGCTGAGACTTGGCCACTGAGGGGTCACCTGAGAAATAGAGATATATATGCAGAATTTAAAGTATTTTGTATAAAAATATTTTATTTGAAGCTATCAATTATACAATAATATCAATAATATAAATCCATTCTGCAGATTTTTCCTCATAATCAGTACATACATTTAGAAATGATCACTTGTTTTAATCCTTATCATTTTTAAAATCCAGTAAATGGATAAATTCTACGCCATCTGCTGGGTCTGTAAAGAACAGCACCCAAAGACATCATTAAAGCACTGAAAACAGGTGAAGTCATTTTTTTTTAAATAATAATAATAATTTGACTTTACATCACTATTATCATTTCTTGTATGGAGTATGAATAGGGCAGGGGGTACTTGCAAAATGATTATCAAATTTGCGGCCTCAAACAGTTTGAAAAACCTGGTTTAGATCCTCAAAGTCATTGCAACCTAAAGCTTTTTTTATGTCAAATAAACTTTACGTATGTAATATCAATAGATATCTACAGAATATAGCAAAAAAAAAAAAAACTGCAGATTTCATCTGGACCAAATTACAAACTATATAGTTATAGTGGCATTCTCCATCTGATGTCTAGCACAGAAAACAATTTGTAAATAGGAATCATTCATTTTACCTTAAATGTCTGTCATTTTAGAACATCGTCTGTGCAAATCTAAGCAATTAAATACCTATGAGCAGCACATTGATGTCTCCTCTAATGCGTGAGCCGTTCTCCAAAACCTTCTCCACTCCTCCCAGAAGCATACATAGAATCGCCTTCTTTATGTACTCGTGACCATGAATGCTGGGGGCCAGGGAGCGAGCCAACTGATCAAACAAATTCTACAGGAGTAGAAACACAAATAAACCATATTAAGGGAACATAACTTTACAAAAATCTTGTGTCCAAATTAGTGATGCACTAGGCATGTGTACAAATGTTTAGATCTTTAACAGTTATGTGTCCAAATCTTAGACACATTTACACTTCCATCCTCTTACCTTCGAGCGAGTTCTGCAGAAGCTCTTGATTTTGGCCACATCATCTGCAGAGAAGAAGTGAGAGACTTCTTTGCTCATCTGTTTGACGTGGCAGGCGATCATGATGGTCCTAAACAAACACACATGGGGAACAAAACACATCAATGCTTTAGCAAATAATATCATGAATATTTACATTTTAAATAACAATTCTACAATAAAATTTATTTTATACTGATAAAATTCCAAAACAGCTTTACCTGAAGGTGCCTGAGGTGAATCCCCCCTTCTTGCCAGGCAGGCAGCGGTAGGTGCCGATCACCTGAGTACGGTCCCCTGGCTTTACAGCATCCACCAAGTCGTTGTCCAGGATGATGTCCACAGACCGGGGCAGCTGACCGGCAGGGGCTTTCTCCGGCATTTCCTGCACTGTGATGGTCTGGTGGTCCTTATAGATGGACAGACCGAACTCAGTCTCAAGCGGATTGTTCTCCTCATCCTGAATGGTCAAATATAGAAAGTAAGAACATTAAAGAAACCGTTTATGCACCATCTAGACCAGGGATAATCAAACAGAGGTCAAGCTGGCTGCTACAGAAAAGTTCAGCATAAAAAAAATACAATATTATAATCACCCTCACTATTTCTCTCACAGACTATAAGTAACTGTCTATAAATATATAAGTGACTATGTATTTTAGAAATAGAAGTGTGGGAAATTTTTGATTCTTAAATGCATCGTGATGCGGGCGTGGATGATTCTGAATCGATTCACAAATGTCAAAAATCAATTCCACTAATCTAAGTGGTCAGGTGGGACAAATACAGTACCTTGGTGGGATAAATGGCACTTGAAGGAAAAGCATCCAAAGAGGTCATATCAGTGTATTTGCGCTCCATGGTCTTTTTAGTGGCTGGGCAGTAGTGCACACTGCGAACTACTTTGGGACGCACCAAAGAGCCTGTAAACAGAAGGAGAAAATTTTATCAGTGCACCATCCATGCAACATATAAACTCATTACGTTCATCAGAATCAGAAAGAGCTTTATTACGAAATATGTTTACACACACAAAGGAAATAAATAATCTTTATAAATACATAAATAACATTTGACCTACATTTGGTGATGATGCCCTCCAAACACACCATGCTACCCAACAGGCGAGAGGTCAGGGTTCGTGGGGAGACGTGTTTGCTGCCGAAGCTGCCCTCCAGACCAATGAAGAACTCTTCGTGTTGCTTGGCATATGTGGCATCTATTGAAGCCACCAGATCTTTCAGGGCACGCTGGAACGCCAGGAGCTCTTCAAAAGCATTATTCAGCAGCCTGAGGACAAGAGATCAGAGTTCATTTCAATGAAAATATGTCATAACCTTAAACTATAATTTCAGAACAACATGCTATTTGAAATATATATATATAAATCATCATGCATGACATACAAATACATTTATGTGCGTATATACACATATAGACATACACAGTTAAATACTTTAATGTAATTCAACTATGCACTGTACATATAATGTACTGTAAAGTACAAGTAGAAGAACTATTTAAAAAGCTGAACATACTTGGCTGCTCGCTGTTCGTTGCGGCGGCGGAGGTCGTTGAGGTTCACAATGAGCCTGGATTTGTTTTCGCTGATCATCTGTCGTACTTTGCTCTGATAAATGCCCTGGTCTTGCTGGAAAAAGGTAGAAACGCAGGAAAAAAGTTGTTGACCAACAAAAACGTTTTAAAGTAATTTACATAATGCTTCATACGAGTGGGCCTTTGTTCCTGTAAAGCACATTAACTTCTGTAGTATAACAGTTAATACATATATAATAAATGTGTTATACTTACATCATCGTCAAGAAAATCCAGGTAATCCCTCTGCGCCTCCCTCATTTCCTGATCGTCCAGAACTTCACCAGCCATTTTTCTGTATAGCTTTTAAAAGTGTTGAGAAATGCTCAGTGCAAAACACCTCGTGTCGCTCTCAGCACTGTTGTGTGTCTTTTCGCGCCAACAGGCTTCTCTCGCGGTGGAATCCGAGTGCTGATTGGCTGACACACCGGTGACTCATCTACATATTCTGTCTTTTGGGTTGCGGCTTCCAATCAAATCCACAGAATGAAGATTCGCCCGGCCCGCTTGAGCGTTTCGCGCGAAAAGCGTGGCGGTGCTGCGCATGCGCTCACAACAAAATAACAGGGGAGCTTGTTGTGGCGACTAAAATGGTCGTTGCCGACAACAAACGTGTCGATGTAGGCTACTTTAAAGTTAATGCCAGTATGTTTGAATGGCTATTTTGTTTAAGGCTATTTAGCATTTTTAGATACATGCCTACAAGTTTTATACTTGCCACCATAAAAAACAGCATAATAATAAACAGTAGTTTTCTTACTTTCAAAGCAGATGTTAGGCAGAACGACTGCTTCAGTCACCATTCACTTTCACTGTACAGAAAAGATGCAATGAAATAAATGTTGATTTAAGTTGTGGTGATCCTACATAACATTTTCTCTCATTTAAATCTACAGTTCTGCAAGGGTCCCTCATATTTTTTCTGACAGCTGATAATAACTGATACGAATAGTACAATATTGTTCCAAAATGCTTGTATGTGCAATATTTCTTCGATTTGAGAAAATCTAATGTAAGTAGAGACTTAAAGGTAAACATTTATTATCTATCATAAATGCTTAAATGCCATCTAGCGGCGAATATCTGTACCGTAATGCGTTACTTATTTTGTATTTTTGAATCATATATCCTTATATTTCAAAGCATGGCTTCTGCTGGACAATTTAATATTTTGTTAATTTTATTTTGAGAAAACGAGCCTTCAGACATCAACGTACAATGGTCGTACAATTTTATAATCACTGTACAATGTTAGTGTTTTTAAAGTTATATCCTTTTTTCGTTCAGACTTTTGCTCTTTCGAAGAGTGAACAGAGTGATGTCTGCTTGTAGTGAGTTATTTCAGTGAATTGTAACCCCGCCCACATTCACGAGGAGCCACCGGGCGGCACAACAGGTCTCTGTGGAGACTTTGACAGGCACAGAGCAGTTGCCAAGGTTTAAATGCAAAAAGTCTGAGGATCAGATTTAATCTTTGGATCGATACGAAACCCCTTATATATTTAAAAATAAAAAATATTAACTGAGAGGAACGAAGAGTGGCTTTCAACCGGTCCCGCACAGGTGAGGAGCTGCTAATTTGTATATATGTATGTATATTAAAAAAAAAAAAACATAATTAGGCTATTTACTCCCTTTTAATTAAAAGTAAGAAGTAAGGATTTTCTTATTTTTCCATTCATAGATAGTATCCGGCGTTTTTAAAGTATGTTTTCTGTTGTATGAAATGTCACATATTCTTTACCTGATCAGGCACGTTTAAAAGTATAATTTTCTTGTCTTTGATTTTACATGCTTATTTACAACTATATTTTGTCTACTAAGTTTTGCAAAATGGTTAAAAGCCTTGTCTGCTTTAACTGCAATATATATTGAAGTGTGGTAGCAGTAGATAATACTAAGACAGTGTCATATATATATATATATATACAAATAAAAATACCAGCATGCAATAAAATGAAAAAATACAAACAAACATGTATACACACACACCCACATACATATATACATACATACTAGGATATCAAAACGTAGTGAGATCCCTATCTAGACAGCATTTTCACAGCCAGTGTTTTAGAATATAGAAATGCTGGACTGGAGCAGGAGCACAGAGGACAATGTGAGTATACAATGATCAATTCAGCCAGGCCAGTTATTAACTTATAAAGCTTAAAAGGTTTAGTTCAGCAAGAACTGGCTCTTTGTCTGGCAGAGGTATGAATCATGGCTTGCTGATTTGTCAATATAAATGATCCTCGTGCTGTTTTCTGCTTCTCGTTGCAGCAGAACATTGACATTGATCCAGAGTTTCATCATGTCAAGTGGAGTTTTGGGCCGTCTGAGTTCGCTGACTTTGAGTGTACAGCAGCTGGGTCAACTACCACGCTTGTCGAACTGGTTGCCCCGTCTACCTTCACCTCAAGCCACCGTACTTGCCTCTGATGTTCCAAGCCTGTTTCGTGAACCCTTTATCTTGTCAGGCTATCGTCCGGTGCATCAGGAATGGTGGAGCTACTTTTGTAGCCTCTTTCAATGTCACAATGAGTTGCTCAATGCATGGACACACCTGCTGGCAATCCCTGCCATTCTACTCCAATTTTCTTTATTTGCAGGGACATGGGGGCTGACGCTCAACATGGCGTCTTTGCCTCTGTTTTTGTATGTGTTGTCATCACTTATCTACCTCAGTTTCAGCGTGGCCGCCCATCTGCTGCAGTCACACTCTGAACTAGCTCATTATTCCTTCTTCTTTGTAGACTACGTTGGTGTAGCTGTTTACCAATATGGCTGCTCGCTAGGCCACTATTTTTACTGTTCAGAGCCAGTGTGGAGGAACAGCTTAGTGGGTGTTGTGTTTCTGCCTGGTGCCGCAGTCCTGGCCTGGTTGTCCTGCACCAGCTGCTGCTATGCCAAATTCCGTTACCACCGTCCGTACCCTCTCAGCCGGAAGATCTGCCAGATCATTCCCACCAGCCTGGCGTACATGCTTGACATTAGCCCTGTAGCACACCGCCTGGTCACCAGATCTTGGGACGAGCCAGTGTTGGTGTTTCATGCTCTGCAAGTGGTGTTTTTCATGTTAGCAGCTCTGTTTTTCTCTTGCCCTGTTCCTGAGCGCTTCTTTCCGGGGAGATGTGACATTGTGGGCCACGGACATCAGATCTTCCATATCTTCCTTGCCATGTGTACTATGTGCCAGCTGGAAGCAATGTTTAGAGACTTTCTGGTGCATCGGCAGTCTGTTGTATATGTGCATGGAGAACACTTTATCTTATTAGCTGGAGGATCATTCTTCTTGTTGGTGCTGTGCAGTGTTCTGACTGCAGTTCTTATGAGAGGAGCTGTGCAAAGGCAACTAAAGAAAAAAGACTGAAAACAAATTTGAAATGATTTTACAAAGCAGATGTGCTTAGTTATATACTGTAGTACTAAGAGGTATTTATTAATATAAGTTTTAAAATTAAAATAATTTTCTTGTAGTGCATTTATTAGGAGAATTGTGATGGTATGCCTTTTCTTTCTTTCTTACTTTTTATTTTAAAAGTCCCACAATCAAATTTTGAAATCCCAGATATCAGTCTCAGGGAGGCAGTTTATATTTTAACTATCAAATACTTGTACACATCAAATCAAACACAAATACTAAGTGGGTTTTCCCCACAAATGAATTCACTGCTGCTGAGGATAATCTACCATTTAGCCGACATTCCTCTGAGATCCAGTACTGTATGGCTTTGCATAACCGGCCTGTTTACATGAAAATGTCTGGGACATGAGTTTTTTGAAAGCAAAAACATTCAAATTAAGGAATAAAGATGGATTTGGCACAAATTAGAATGAGGGAGAGTTGAGGGTTGATAAGGGAAACAAAGAAGCTACTTTTATTTTGCACTCAGCGTTGTCAGGCAACGGTGTTGTGGTGGAGGAATGGATCAAGTCTTGCTTGCTTCTTGTGTATCTTATAGAACATTATCTATTATATATATATACTCTCTTCATAAATTCAAAATACCATCTGCAAGCCTGAACAAAAATGCCCTGCTTAAATACTTTGTTGTAAGGGTGTGCTGTTATATACTATGGGGTCCCGTAGTCTAGGACCACATTGAAAATCTGGTAGTCAAAATCTGATTTAAAACTATAGAGAAAAATAAAGTTTTAGGATTTAAATAATGTAAAGCAACAAATCACTGGGATTAAAAAAATGGTACATTGATAACAAATGTATTTAATAATAACATATTTGCAACACTGATAACATATTTATTTAATAACAAATAATTTCAACCTTAGTTAAACCCTGGTGTTTAAACAAAAATTCCTTTGTACTTTAATAAATGTTTACATTAAAACTAGGGCTGTCACTAACGATTATTTTGGTAACAGAGTAATCGGTCCATTATTCTGACGATTAATCGAGTAATCCGATATATATATATATGTATATATATATATATATATATATATATATATATATATATATATGTGTGTGTGTGTGTGTGTGTGTGTGTGTGTGTGTGTGTGTTTTGGTAATCAAAATAGACCCAAGCAAATAATAGCCTTTAAAATTACTTAAAATACATATATAATAGCAATGAGTCATAATAGTTATAATAATTTAATAACAATAATTAATTCAAATAAAGCATCAAAAGCAAGATTTCATATGGTTTTATTGAATAAAACTGGTAAAATGCATAATATATTATAAACAGGAATGTAATGTTAATGCTAGTGTATATATAACACTTCATAACTAATGCTTGCAGAGTGCGCCAACGGTCTAATGATTGTTTTTACTTTCCAGCGCGATCTAAACCTTGTTTGACTAAACCACATTTAATTCAAATGTCCACTTAATCTTTAATATTTGGAAAAAACATTTACGAAAGAAATGCTACAGCCCACTGTAATTTATTGAATGTGTGGACATCAAAACGTATAAACTCAGAGCGAGGGTTTAAACCTTTATTTTGAAATCGCAATGAACCGTTATTATATTGAGAAATTGATGCATTCTCCTTTATTTGCCTAGGTTTATAAATAATTTACCTTACATATCTGATTAAATGTATAAACAAACCCAAACTAAAAAAAATATACAAAAAACCCAAACTCACAACAATATGCAGAGAGGGAGTTTGAGATGCTCCACACCTGTAAAAATGATAACAGTTTGTGTGGAGCAGCATTTACTGTGAACGGAGCCGTTCTGACACGCACGAGCGCATATATTTATTTAACTGAGTCGTAGCGTCTGTGAATTCACAATAGCGTTATGCTTTTAAAATGGGTTTAATATATCATGCAGCCTTGGAAAACGTTATATAATGCATTTCATGGATTATCGTCCATTGAATATGCCACAGCGCCACTTCCGGTATTTTGCAGATGCAAACAAAGATTTTTAAAAATCGAGTTAGGGTACTCGTGACAGCCCTAATTAAAATCCATGTAATAAATATTCGGTAAGTTTTGATTTTAGTTAAGCAAGTTGAATGAGACTTATTATTTGTATGTAAAAAAAAAAGTTTATTTCGAATGTCATTTCCAGTGCATCAGAACAGTAATTTTGTGCAACAATACAGTTGATCATACATCCTCTGTACGTTAGGAGGCAGCAGTGTTCCATTCATGAACTGAAACTTTTTTTTTTTTTTTAAATTAGTTGTGTGTTTAAATTAAGATATCATTCAAAACAGAACTAACCATATTTATATATAAAATCTAAATAAGAATTGAGAAATTATACTTCATTGTTAAAAATAAACAACTAAGCTAACTGAATAAGTATGCAAATGAAGTGGTTTGTTTTAAGGGATGTATGGATTAGGCACTGGAGTGACAGGAATCCAGAATGAGGAAGTGTGACTCTGTCAAATCCCTGTTGGATCAGTGTGTTGCTGCTAGTAGAGACCAGATGATGATGGGTGATCTAGGATCGTGTAGCTGAGGTCAAAGGTAAGGGGACATTCTCTTTCATTCTTTTTGGCAGACTGATAGAAGAAGGCTGTTTATGGATGTTAGTTTATGAAAAATCTCACACATACAGATGATGTACAATATCAGAGCATGAATATTTGTTTGAAAGATGTATATGCTTAACTGTTTTTGGTATTACCTCTTAATATTTGAATATTTCTACTTTTATTTTTACATTAATTTTCAACCGCTACTGCGTCTCCTTTTAAAATAGTACTATGCTTAACATTGCAGCAACACCAGTCTGTGTTAACAGGAAAGAAGGTGTGACTTGTACAAGTACTCACCTGTGTAGTCATCGTGTTTGTGACAGCCGTAATAACTGCTTACATTGTATTCGCTTTCATCTCATTGAGAATATCAACTGTTACAGATTATTTATTTTACTTTCCTTCAGTTCTTCCAGTTCAGTCATTACAGAAACTGTATGAAGAGTGATGGCTCCTGTTGAGGAGGGTCTGATCACCTGGTTATCAGGTTGTTCTTCCTCCCTTCAGATTAGCATCGTGTCAGCCATCTTCATCATTATTTATGTCACAGTCTACAGCCTTTGTACAAGCTGTTTCAGGTAAGTCTTTCATGGTCTCTTTTTTTCTTTTTTTTTATATAGGCCTATATTTATATGCATATTTAGGAGTTTGGTCATTATCACATCTTGTGCTGATTCAAAACACACCCAGGAGAAGGGAGTGATTGTAACAGAATGCTGTGAGTAAATGGGTGGAATGTGCAATGACAGGTTCAGAAGCACAAGTCACCAAGCGCACAAGTCACGCAACATGAATAACATTGATGTTTGTGTTATTGTAAGAAAACTACAGACCTGTTTATCAACTCCAGTACCTTTGAGTTTATGTAAACCACAAAGGTGGATTGATAAGATCACTTTGCATGCAGACACCATGCAAAAAATATCAGGAAAATAAAAAGGATGCAAGGTGGATGCTACTGTATATCTGTCACATTTGATATAGTGTTTTTCCTTTTGTCTCCAGTATGTCTGACAGTGTTTCACCCAGACATTTGCACAGACGAGAGAAAACAAATATTCCATCGGCACCTCAACAAAATGTAAGCGACTGATATAACACAAAACACATATTCAAAATGCAATATATAAATTAGTATTACTCTTTGCTATTGCTTCAATAGATTATTGTTCACTGTTAAAGTATACTGTAAAAAATGCCCAGGTTGGTTAAAAAATGTGCTTCACGTGACAACATCTAAATTTCTTGGTTTTGTTCAAGGAATAATTAACTCCCAAAATGTAAAATTTGCTGAAAATTTCATAGACGAGTTTGTTTCTTCATCAGAACAGATTTGGAGAAATTTAGCATTAAATCACTTTCTCACCAATGGATCCTCTGCAGTGAATGGTTGCCATCCTAATGAGAGTTCAAACAGCTAATAAAAACATCACAATAATCCACAAGCAATTCACACGACTCCAGTGCATCAATTAATTAAAGTGTTCTAACTTTAAACCATCGCTTCTGGCGATAGCAGTCCATAATCCATAATAATGCTTCCACCTGTGACTGTGAACTGTTTTGGACTGTTTTTGGTTGTAAATGATGCTTGATCTGTGCATATATCTCTCCTGATTCAGACGAGATTACTTTTTCTATGGAGTAAGCAATATTATGTTTAGAGGACTTGTATTCTAGCCAGAAGCAATAGTTAAAAATGTCTTAGTGATGGATTTGTGTATAACAAACACAGAGCTTGTGGATTATTTACATTACTTGCTGCTTGTGGATTATTTTGATGTTTTTATCAGCTGTTTGAATGCTTATTCTAACGGCACCCATTCACTGCATTCATTGGTGAACTACTCGATCTATTGATGAGCAAGAAATGTTTTTCTTTGAGATAATTCTCCAAATCTGTTCTGATGAAGACATAAACTCATCTACATCTTTGATGGCCTAAAGGTGAGTACATTTTCAGCAAATGTAAATTGCTGAAAATGTAAATGTCTTTAAAGGTATTATCTACCCCAAAATGAAAATTTTGTCATTAATCACTTACCCCCATGTCGTTCCAAACCCATAAAAGCTTTGTTTATCTTCGGAACACAATTTAAGATATTTTAGATGAAAACCGGGAGGCCTGTGACTGTCCCATTAAGTGCCAAGTAAAATGCACTGTCAAGGTCTAGAAAAGTATGAAAAGCATCATCAGAATAGTCCATCTGCCATCAGTGGTTCAACCGTAATGTTATGAAGCGACGACAAATTCTCCAAAATGGCGCTACGCTGATGTGGAGTGACACAGAGGAGACAAATTGTTGAATAAAGTCATTATTTTTGTTTTATTCGCATACAAAAAGTATTGTCGTCGCTTCATAACATTATGATTGAACCGCTGATGGCAGATGGACTATTCTAACAATGCTTTTCATACTTTTCTGGACCTTGACAGTGCATTTTACTTGGCAGTCTGTGGGACAGTCACAAGCTTCCTGGTTTTCATCCAAAATATGTGGGGGTAAATGATTAATTTTCATTTTGGGGTGGAGTATCCCTTTAATATGACCAAATCAACCTGGTTCATTAGGTTACAGCAACAATAATCATTTCAAGGGTTAGATTGTGCAGAAATAATTCTTTATTTGACACTAGCATATACTGAATTCAAAGCTAATGCTGAATAGTGGATGACCATTGACAATTTGCTTTAAGATGAAGACAACTCACTTTTTCCTGCTATGAGAGCGTTTGCATTACACTATTGAACCATATCTATCCTATTATGGTTAATTAAAATCATTTAGTGGTAAATTGCAGTGAATCAGCAAGAGAAGATAAGTAATTTCCAGATAGTTACTGGATTAATCTTCTAAAGGAAATTACACTTTAATGGAAAGCAGATAGAGAAAGCTAATAATGATTTTAAAAAAGGTTTGTTTTTTTAATAGGACCAGCATAAAAGTCATAGTATGTGACATGAAAAAAAAATTAATAAATAAACTAATATTCTCACAAACTAATGTCCTTATTACAGAAACTACCTGAGCCCCAGAGTGTTGAATATATGCCAGATGCCAAGGATCTAACTGATCATATATACTCATTCGTGGAGGCTGAACTGAATGAGGAAAATCCTTATGAGTGCATTAGTGAGCCTCCTTTACAGCCTCCATCTGACAAACCTGACGGGGAGAATGAGAGCCCTTCCCAAGCAATGACAAAGCCTGATGATAATCACTCTGTCTCAGCCCTCAACAAACCAGTAAATAAGCAGGCAGTGGAGCAGCCTGATGCTTTACCTCAACATTTGACCAACTCAGAACCGACTGCTGTCTATGCTGCAGTGAACTGGAAAACCAAAAGTCAGAAGAACATAACACCTCTATCTGATACAGATACTGTGGTTGATATGAGTGATATTGCTAAGGAGACTGTTCCTCCCATTCCAGACAAACATTTCTAGTATGACGAAAGGGCAATGTTTTGATTTTCAATGCATTATTTGTATTTATTCATATTTTGCAAGCCTTATAAAACAAACACGCAACACATATAAACATGTTGTTAACAATAAATATTCTTGTATTTATTGCTATTTATCATGTGAACTAATAAATATATACATTCTTACATTGCCACAACTTCATTTAAAACTATAAAGGAAGCCAACCGTGTCTGGGTTATTGTAGGTCAGAGTGAGTCATATGACACAGTGGCTTGGGCCAATACCCAGACTGGATTCAGAGACTGAAACCCAACATGCTTGTGCTCTCCAGACCTAAAATCCCTATTGGAGGATGAAGACCGTTGGGCACGGCCACCGACAGAAGAAAGCTTATAATCCCCAGACATCATTACATGATGAACGCTTTCTTCCAAATGTCTGTTGCAAATACACAATGCTGAATATTTAAGAAACAGACCAAATGATGTAGGTGAAAGGTGACATGTCAGTGGACTGCTCTGGAAACTGCAGAATGCTGTCTAAACTGGACAATTAACTTAGAATTACTTAAAATAATACTGCAAGCAAATAATTATGCATTAATACTACATTGCTATCATCTATCTATATATACAGTGGGTGTAAAAAAAGAATCACTCCCCTTTAATCACATTTTGTTGCTTTGCAGCCTGAAATGAAGACAGGCACAGTTTAGTATCATCCAAGTGAAAGATATAACACCAACATGTCAGAAAAAAATACAGAATCACTGAGTTGGAAAAAGGATCACGCCCTTGTGTCAGTATTTTGTTGAACCACCTTTTGCTTTAATTACAGCCTTTAGTCTGTTGGGAAATGTCTCTGTCTCTACTAACTTTGCACATCTAGAGTTTGCAAAATTTGCCCACTCTTGTTTGCAGAACTGCTCAAGTTCAGTTCAATTTGATGGTGACCATTTGTGGACTATAGTCTTCAAGTCATTCCACAGATTTTCAATGGGGTTTTTTTTTAAGTCTGGGTTCTGACTAGGCCATGCAAGGACATTCACCTTTTTCTCCTTTAACCACTGTGTGCTCAGTTTTGCTCTGTGTTTTGGGTCATTGTCATGTTGGAAGGTAAACCTTCTTCCCATTGACAACTTTCTGGCAGAGGGCAGCAGATTTTCCTCAAGAATTTGATGGTATTTTGCCCCATCCATTTTTCTGTCTATCCTGACAAGAGTTCCAGTACCTGCTGCAGAGAAACATCCATGCTTTACTGTATAAGTGGTGTTATGTGGATGGTGAGCTGTATTGGATTTCTGCCAGACAGATGCCAAATAATTTTATAAAAAAATTAATTAATCTCATCTGCCTCAGAATCTTCAAGGTGTGTTTTGGCAAAGCTCAGTCGTGACTGCATGTGGCCTTTCTTGAAGAGTGGCTTTTTTCTTGCAGCGCTCCCATACAAGCTACATTTGTGGAGAATTTGTGATAGTGTTGTCACATGCACACAATGACCACTCTTTGTCATAAATTCCTGCAACTGCTTCAGCATTGCTGTAGGCCTCTTGGTATTCTCTCTGACCAGTTTCCTCATGGCTCTTTCATCTAGTTTGGAGTGACGTCCTGATCCAGGGAGGATCTGTGCTGTGCCAAATTAGCTTCCACTTCTTAATAATAGACTTCACTGTGCTTCTAGGCATTGATAAAACCTTTGAATTTTGTTTTGTATCTATCTCCTGACTTGTGCCTGTCCACAACTTTTCCCAGAGATGTTTTGACAGTGCCTTGCCACCCATAGTTGATTGTTTGCTTCAGATGCACTGCCAAGGACTGAAATGTTCCAGGAAAGCTGAGCTAATCAAAATGACCACAGCTGAGTTTACAAGTTATTTTTAGGAGGGGTTGATGCTTTTTTTCAAAAAGACGATTCAGTGATTCTGTTTTTTATTTATTTTTTGTGGTGCTATATCTTTCACTTGGATGTTATAGTAAATACAGCTGGATAAAACAAAAACATTTCAGACTGCAAAGCAACAAACTGTGGTTATGTTAACTTAAAGGGGGTCTGCCTGTCTGTCTGCCTACACACACACACACACACACATATTAATAAAAAATGAAATTATAATTGTGGAATACTTTTTATCATGTATATCACATTGAAAATAAAAGCTATATTTTTTAACTAAAAAAATGAAACTATTATTTGACCCATAATACATTATTTTTTATGTTTCCATTTTGAGTTAAAAAACAAACAAGGTGCAACTGAACAATATTACAGGAGAAGCAGTAATAATAACCCTTTTTTATTATCTTATTTTCTTAAATCATGATAATAAAGTACCACACTATTTATAACCAATCACAGCGCACCATTCCAGGCACTCTAGACATGGCGGCGCTTTGAACACACTCTTTGTGATCAACAAACAAGGGCTGCACGATAAATCGCATGTGATTGTCATGCGCATCTCGTCAGTAAAGCGGTTCTGTAATTCATAGTACCGGTAAATCTCCATGTGCTTTTAGATGGAAATTATTCAGATGCATTTAATACATCAAGATGATATGTGAAAGTGTGAAACAGAAAATAGTGGTTTTCATCTTGCCACTTTTCTTGGTAAAGAAAACACATTTTCAGCATCAGGCACCATAAAGGTAAAAATACAATAAATAAACTCCGCACAGTGCAAAATAATGTGGTAATACTATGAATATTGAAGCTATATAAACAAGACTTTGAGATGTTGCAGTAAGCAGCTGTCATTGGCATAACGGAGTAACTGAGGGCACGTAAACTGCGCTAGCGCGACGCACAGCCCCCCCCGACTGACTGACGGCAGAGAAGCGCGGGTGAGCAACAGACATCGGCATCTCTCCCTGCGAAAACATTCAAGGTAAAATCATTAAACACGCCGGTTTTTTAGTGCCGGTATGACAAATATTGAAGGTATCTAATTTATTGCATGTTTACAGACTTTTCCTACTATAATCATGTTGACGGTGTTTATGTGGACTCTGATTTTAATCCTACCTCCTAACTCTTTTAGTGTGGCTAGTGAATGCATGCGGTTTAATAGGTTTTTATATCTGCATTTTGAAGAGTAATGTGCACAAACTTGATTTATTGCATTGCAACTGTCTGTTGTTTTGCCTATTGGATTGTGTACATTAACGGGGGTTGAGCAGAAACTCGTGTACGCACACGTTGTTTGGCGAAGGTGTGTCTTTCGGGGAACCGGGTCAGCCAATCGGAGCACAGCTTCCGCCCACAGTGGGAAGGTTGTTTTTTGCTGGATGTGAACGCCCATTACGAGAGTCCCAGCTAAAGTATGGAGCTGGATTAAACAATTGGCACAGTTTAATTTAGCTGTTTCGAATATTCAAACTAAAATAGTATTTCCGGAAGAAAATGCAAATGTTTGCATTTTTGGCAAGCCTGTAGGCTTTGGCTTTGTGTGAATGATAGGCTCTCAACAAGCATCTAATTTTCTGTCAGCTGTGATCAAGACGAGAATCAACACATAAGTGTAAAGGCGAATATGAGTTGCTAAATACATTAAAAAAAAACAAAAAGTCGCAATTCAAATTGATGGTATTTTGTCAAAATAGATGAAAATGCAATAGAGATCGTATTGGTGGTTTCTAACGAACTGGTTGAGTGAATGATTCATTGAGTCACTAATAAAAGACTCGCCTACAGTGTATCCAACAGTACTTACAGAGAGGACCAGTGAACGAATCTTTTTAGTGAATGGATTCTAAACACTCGAGTCACTAAATTGAATCCTAATTCCGTTGCTGGATTTGGATCTCCCAATGATTTCACTTCCTAAATCCGGAGTTACAGTATCTGAGAGGCTCACAGTCAGGGGGTGTGTTGCCCTAAAAAAAAGTAAAGGTACCGAGCAATATCCGACTGCGCTGCTTATCTGCATGCATAAATCTATCGCGTGAGTTCGATAAAGGTATTTTTGATTGTTACATCACATTGTTGTCGTTTTCATGTAAATCCCACAATATGAGTAATTAATTTACACTAAAAGTCTCGTATAAGTGCTTTAGGATTTAATAGGGGGTGTTGCTTGTAAATTTAATTAATTATTTATTATTTTGCACGTTTTCATGGCCTCGTGGCGCAATCGCTGAGCTTGTGAGTTGTTATAAGCCTGCTTGGCGTTAAGATTAAAACATGTACTGTGTTTTAACATGCTTTTCCCTGCTTTGTAGCTTTTTGTGCGGAGAGCCAACGCCGACTGTTTAGCTGAGAGACAGCATGGCAGCGGTGGGATCCAGAGCAGGACTGGACACGATATCGATGTGCACAGAAGGACAGGACGGGTTGGTATGTATCATAATAAATGGTATATAGCCCCTGTAACTTATTCATGGAAGATGGAAAGGTGGATCGTCTGTATGTGACTGATTGTTTACAATCCTGCAGGTCTACATGCAGTGTTGTGGGCAAGGAGAAGGGCAGGGTGTGCAGAGGAAGCTGAATGCAGGACCTGGGACAGAGTGGTCAGCCGATGGAAACACACAGCAAACAAACCTTTTATCCTTCCCACGGTCTTCTGGTGTGGACTTACCTTACAGGTTAACCTTCAGATCCATTTCATCCATTTAGTTTGTTGTCTTCTAAATATAATATAATACAAACCCTTCTTCACTTTAGACTGCACCTAAGTCTGTTAGAGCAGAATTACTGTACAGATATTGTGTGATAAAGGTGAAATGTTATTGTGGGTATTATGTTCTTACTGCATGTGTAATGCAGTGTAATGTAGACTTGTGATGTAACAAACAGTTTTTACTCTCTACCTTATTTTAGAAGTCCTGAGTCGGTGGAGATGGATGAGATCATGGCTGCTATGGTGCTCACCAGTCTGTCCTGCACCAGTCCAGTGGTCCAAAGCCCCCCGCAGAGGGACCTCCTAACAGGTGAACTGGTTTCTTTTGCAAACCACACCTTGCCAAACACTGAACAATTTGTAGTGTATGCTGGACAAACTAGTGCAGACAGTTTATTTTAAACAAAGTCTCATCAGATTTTAGATAGAATCTAGTATCTGTTTGTTTATCTAGTGACCTTTTGTTTATTTATTTTTTGCTCTTTCAGAAGTTTTTGTTATTAATTTTAATTTTTAATTATATACTTATTATATATTTTTTTATGATCTAGTATAACACAGCCCAGCAATTAATTTAGCAATTCTGTGGTTTTGTCAATCTTTCAATTTTTGTATGTTTTATTATTTCACTTTTTAATTATGCACTCATATAATTATGTAATTCTTTAATTATTATATTATATATTTTATAAAACCGCATAAAACACAACCCAACAGTTATTTTAGCAATTATATGGTTTTAATTAATTTCTTTTTAATTATAAACTTATTTAATGTTTATATTTTTATTATACATTATAACACACAGCCTAATGATTTATTTTGCAACTCGCTCTTTCATTTTTTTTTTTATTAATTTCACTTTAATTATAAACTTATTAAACTATATGAATATTTAATTATTATAGATTAAATAATTATACAGTCCAACATGCAATCCAACAATTAATTTACCAATTAATTAAGCAATTAATGAATTACTGTCAGTCAAATATTTTTTTAAACTATTAACTTCACTTTAAATTTACACTCTCAGTTAATAAATAATTTTAATTTTTTTAATTCTGTGGTATTAACGTAATAATATTAATAATTAGTTTTATTAATTAAACTTTTTAATTTAACGTAATTATAAGATGATTATATTTTTTATTCAACCGTTAATTTAGCAATTGTATGGTTATTCACACTTTCCCTTTTTTGTCTGTGATTATAGGGGACATGGAGTGTTGCGGAGGTGAGTTGTCTGACAGCGGCAGCAGTGGTTACTGGAGCTGGGACCATGGCAGTGTCAGCCCAGCCCCTTCTCCATCAGTCACTGAGATGGACAGAAGCCTGGACCAACCGACCGATGAAGGACTGCACATGGAGCTGGACGAAGCTGCATGTGAGGAGCCGAAGGCCAGGAGGTGCAAGGTGAGAATGAGAAGACTGTCAGTCTGCTGGACCTGAGGGTGAATAGACAGCCTTTTAAGCTGATGCTTTAAAAATGCATGTGAGTCACTCTTTGTTTTTCTTTCTCATTTACAGAGCTTGAGCAGGGGAGCATACAGGTGTCTGTGGCCTGGCTGTGGGAAAGTGCTGACATCCCGGGTTGGAATGAAACGGCACATTCGCATTCTTCACCTGGGGTGAGTGTGTCCTCACACAGTAACTCTTGGAACAATCCAGCTGGCACAAAGGAAATTAATCAACCATAATCAATCAAAGCCATTATTAATTATAAAAAAAAAACAATACAAAAAAAAAAACATAATTTACTAGGCTTACAAATAATGTGTTTTATTTTTTCCCTTTATTTTGTTTTCTCTCAAACAGTGGGGGCTCAGAGCAGTCGCAGAGGGAGGAAGACTTCTACTACACAGAGGTCTCCTCTGAAGATGAGGAAACTGCACCTCCATCTCCTGCTCCATCCTTTTCTAGCGGGGCCTGGACCTCCTGCAGCTCCACACAAAGCCAATCCACCCCAGGACACCAAGATGCTCCAGTCCAGTCAAGCCCACTCAGCCAATCAGCTCCAAGCAGCGTGTGGCAGATCCACACTGAACATCTCTATCAGGTACTGATCAGATGAAATAATGATTAATGATGCTACTCTCAAAATAATAATAAAATAATTATAATCTGAAACGGTTTTGAAATTAAAGGTATAGTTCACCCTCGTAGTTCATGTCATTTCAAACCCACAAAAATTATTTAAAAAAAAACATCAAAAAATACAATAAATCAATTGAAAGTCCAGGTAACCAAAATGATCCAAAAAGGTAATAAAGGCATTCTAAAAACAAATGCATATGACTCGGGCAGTTTAATCCAAGTCTTTTGAAGAGACACAATGGCTTTTTATGATGAACAGATTAAACGAAATCTTGTAAAAAAAAAAAAAAATTGCGATGTTAAAGTTTGTTTTGTTTTTCACATCTCTATGTTGTTTTCTGCAGGCCTGCACACCCGTTCAGGTGATGGTCTCTCCAGGCTCTCCCACCTTTTGTAGCTGGTCCCCTTCTGGTGATGTCCAGCAGAAACCTCAGGTTGGTCCACCTCTCCAAAAGCACTTAACATCATAGGTGCAGCATTTTAAAAGACTTTATCCCATCTGTCCTTTTATTACTGTGTTGATCTGTAGATTTCAGCCTCTCGCAGCCGGTCAGTGAGTGTTGGAGAGCAGTGGCTACAGAGGAACAGCGCCCCCACCAGATCACAGACCATGAGCGCATCTCCCTCCAGAGGGCACTGTTCATTCAGGTATTTGGCCATGCTTAGTTAAATGCTGCCCTCTGAAGTTAAGAAAAAGATCTCTTAAGCAAAGATATATTTCTGTTAATGGGATGTTTTGAAGTCACAAATATTAATATGACTGATCACTCTGCCTTATGTTACTCCACAAAAGTCATTTTTAAAAGTTATATCATGCAGAAATAAGATAACTTTACATTTAAATATTTTCAAAATATATTTATTCTATTTTTTTGTCCTTTAGGAAGGGCCGAGGTGAGGCCAAAAAGTGCCGAAAAGTGTATGGCGTGGAGCGTAGGGACCAATGGTGCACCGCCTGCCGCTGGAAGAAAGCCTGTCAACGTTTCCCAGACTAATAAAAGACTTTAGGAGACATGGAAGAATCTCCATTTTCTTTCTTTCCTCCAACTATGCCCTGCACTGTAGAGGACCCATCTTTTCACTTTTCTACCTTTTTTGTTTGTTTTCCTACTAGAATTAAAAGTGTTTTGTTATGTTTTCCCACAAAGTGAACGCTGGTACTAGCTGTCGAGACTGTGGAGTAGTAGGATCCCAACCCCTCAAAGTTGAATTCTGTCCTCTCACGAGACTAAAGTGTAATCCTGTATCTGATCGAGGTGTTTTTCAACCCCAGTCCTGCACTTCATCCATACCTGAGATATTTAAGTGATTGTTGATTTTTGTATACTGTGGACATTGTATTGCTTTGAGCATTTTCATGATGTTTTTCTGTTGCTGTTTGGTTAGCCTGAAAGGTGTAACAGTGTAATGTCATGTATTGTCTTTTTTTTTCTACACATTTACTCTGAATTTAGTCACAACTTTTGAGTTTCGCAAGGTTTGACTAAGGTCGTATGCCATAACGCTTCCTAATCAGTCTAAACTGCCAGATATAAAGCTACAGTGGTGATGAGTGAATGTGGGCCACATCAGTGACTACAGTATGTTGTCTGATGGCGATAAAAGTGCAGCTATAACCTTTTGATTGAATACCAAAGTGCTATTGCAAAAAGTTAAAGGGAGCTTGACTGAATATTGCCCATAGAATAGGATTGGGCTTGTTTCCTTTTGTATGTTTCTTGTCATCCTTCCAAAAAGTGTTAAGGTCTTGTACAATACTGAACATCTCCTTGGGAACATCTAAAAGGATTTGAAAGTGTAACATCATATTGAAAAAAAAAAAAAAGAGATGTATGATTAAAAAGACACAAGATAAAATTTGTAATTTTCAAAAGCTTGTCTTTTGTGCATGACAAATAACAAGAACAATCGTACAATTATTTTATTGGCCTTTTGTGTGCATTTATTGTACAAGAGGAAAGGATTAAAAGAAAAAAAAAACAATAAATTTTCCAAAAATGATTACAGAATGTATTTTTTTAAATTAAAAAAATTCAAAAAGCCACACATTTATATGCAGAATACTGTAAAGTACATCGAAAGACTGTTTGCTAGTTCTTTCTTTACTTGTGGGGTGTCAGTTTTCAAAACCCATTCTGACTATGTGAGGAAGAGTCTGTCAAGCACTAAGATGATCTCAGTTGGATATGTTCATGCACAAACAAATGCCGGGAGCTGGAACACATGCTAAGCAGAAAAGCCACTATCATCAGGTGAAACCAAACAATTAAAGGCGCATTTCTGCAGCACCAAACTGATTTGCAAAAATAATGACTGAATAGTTTTTAAACATATACTGATCGACATCTTTTATTGTTAGGACAAACTGGTAATCCCGCCCCCAAACTCACATCATTGGCAGAGGACCGCCCCACGTATTCTAACTGGCTAACATGCGCGGGCCGCGGTTTTGTTTACAAAGCCTAAAGTTGTCATTTTTAATTTTTTTCAATAATAATTGCAAGTATTTTATGCGTGGTATTCCTCAAAAATACGGAGTGTAAGCTCTAGGGGGCAGCATTGTTCTAAAAAACGTCAAACAGCCCCTATAGAATATCGTTCTTTCAGTATTGTACTACATTTAATCACCAATTGATTTTTGAGAACTCGTGTGATTGCTCTAGTAATTTTTAAGACAGTTCTATATATCAAGGATGTGTGCTAAACAACCAATTGTAGCACAAGTCAGTGTGCAAGGTTAAAATATAAAGTGCTTTTCTCTCAGTAAAAACCAAACAGGACAAGAAAACCCCATACTCCACTACAACCCACTGCTCTCATTTGTAACTGATTCACGTGCTCAGTTCAAGTTTCACTGCTTTTATTATTATTAGTATTTATTTATTTATTTTTTACAATGCTTCAAGGTTAATCGTAGCTGTTTTGATTCTGAAATGAACAATCAGTTCTCATCAGCAACATTTGTCCTAACGACTTGATCGAGGTGTTTTTATATTCAGGAACAGCACCATGGAAATGTCAATGATAAAAACCAATGCTATACAAAATATTTCTCTTCTTTGATTAAACACAGATTTATCTAGTTCGGGCTGTGGTGCATGATAGACGTTGACAGTTACTGATGGCTGATGAGCAGTTGAGTTGAGGTAAGTGAAAAGACCAAGGCCTCTACTATAAGCCCAACTAAACTTCATTCCGTCTTCAGATTCTGTTGGAGAGGTTGCTGGTGAGACCTGAACGCCCTGAGCGACCCGTCAAGCTCAGGTACTGCCTCAGTAGCTGACTCACACGCTTCTGGTTGTTCCACTTGCGGGCAGATTTCCTTATCCCTATGAAGCCACCGTAGCGTTTCTGCAAAGGCCTTCCGGAGCTCACCAACTTCCGGAAACCGTGACGACCTTTCATAAAGCCTCCAAATCGCTTGGATATGCTTACGGCTGCTTCACCGCTCTTCTCTTCTCCTATGTCATCCTGGCCCTCCTCTGTCCTCGGGTCAAGGTCTGGGTCATATGAAATTTCGAGTTTCTCCTCCTCCTCTGAAGGCTGCTGGCTGCGGAGTGCTTGCGCGGCATGTCGAAACCGCTCCAAAGCTTCAATATACTCAACACCATTGTCATTTTCTATGCTCACTGTGGCCAGAGGCTCCGCTTCATCACCATCAGAGCGCTTTGATGTTTCCTCCTCCTGTAACAGCGGTGAAAGGTGTTTCAGACCCACTGCTTGGTAACACAAATCCCAGGTCAATGCAGGAGTTGCCCGTGATTCACATTCCAGGATACATACCTGCAAAACAGCATGACAAAATATTTATAATATAAAAAATCACAAAAAAAAAAATACAAAAATATATAAAAAACTACAAAAAACACTCACAAAAAAAACAACAACAACATTTATATTCCTCTCTCTCTCTCTCACACACACACTCTCTATATATCTCTCTCTATATATATATATATATATATATATATAAATCAATAATACAGTAAAAAGAGTAATATTGTGAAATATTATTACAATTTCAAATAACTGTTTTTCTTTTTAATATATTTTAAAATGTAATTTATTCCTGTGATGGCAAAGCTGAATTTTTAGCAGCCATTACTCCAGTCTTCAGTGTCTGATGATCCATGCTAATATTCTGATTTGGTGCTTAAGAAACATTTCTTATCATTATCAATGTTGAAAACAGTTGTGCTGCTTAATATTTTTGTGGAAAACAATTTTTTCAGGATTATTTGATAAAGTTCAAATGACAGAACAGAATTTATTTGAAAAGGAAATCTTTTGTAAAATTATATCATATGTCTTTATTCCTGTTTTGGTATGTTTTATTTATGTTTTAATTAGTTTTCTTGTTTAATCTTTTCTTTATAAAAATGGATAGAAGAAAATTTCCCATTCAAAAAGAGGATAATTTTTTTCCTTTGTTGGAGATTTATCATTTATTAATGATTTGAATTTGCCCTTACTAAGTATAAAAAATTCCTTGCGGCACAATGCTGCGTGCAAACGGTCTTACCAGTGCAATGAGATGTGAAATGATATGTGGCATTGGTGCAAGAAATGATATGATAATTGAGTGACTAGAATAGGATAAAAATCCGCATTTTCTATGTGATCAGTAATGCTCAGCTGTAGACAAATTCAGGTTCTTTTCACAAAATGTTCATGTGATGCCCTTTTTAAGGACGGTTATGTAGCAAGTGAGCCATACATTTTTTTTATTATCTCCCATTTATAGGAATAAAATAAAAAATGGTGTAGCGGCTTAAAACAGTGAAGCGAGACTAGAAGATGAATGCATGAAAAGTAATAGGCCACTGTGAATTAAATGTTGATGGAAAATGAAAAACATTCAGACAGAAGATATATGGGGACAGTTATGAAATACAGATTTACATGTGTTTCGGAACAAAAAAAAAAAAAAAAAAAAAAAAAAACACACACACACACTTTTAAAAATAAAGGTTCCTTTACCATTAAGAACTTTAAACATCCATGGAACCTATCCATTACACAAAAAGTTCTTTATAGTGGAAAAAAGTTTCTTTAGATTTTTTTTTTCTTTATAGATTTTTAGATGTTCTTCACACTAAGGGATCGTATGTGAGTGTGAATACACTCTTCATAAGTCTATGTATTAATCTGTTGATGAAATTTTAAAGTCTGGCACCGTTGTGGTGTCATAGAGCAAAAGCATGCCCACAGGGACCCATCTGGCTGTGGCAAGAGCGCCTCCACCAAGTGTCAATCACTCCTACCCACAACATCAGCAGCTGACGGCACCACAGCAGCCAATTATGGGCAGACATTACCCCAATCACCCCAGTCACAGCTGTTTGGTCTGAACAGTCATTAGCAACTTGATTATACCCACTATCGTGACAGAGACCAACTTTTAACAAAGTTAATTTGTATCACAGTTTTCTCATCCACTCCTGCTGTAAGATATCTTACAGACATCTTGGATTTATTAAAAATACTGTACCAAATTCATATGAGCTTGCGGAGCATTTCGATTCAAAGCCATGAGAATTAATATGGAGTTTGTACTTTTATATTAGTTAGACGTGGCACTTACCAATGTATTAAAAGCTTGGTTTTTAGGTAGGATGAGTCCACAGGTTAAACAGTCCCCTTGGCAGTCGCTGTGACCTGGGGTGCACAAGCATAAGAGCAGCAGGGTCCAAAATAGGGTCTTCATGACTTCTTCACACTCCAAACAACTGAAGCAGGAACTTAAAGTAACCAATGGGATATCTAACGAAGGAAAGAGAAGAGTAGAAAGGTTAAGATGTTTCACTTGTAATCATTCTTCAGTTTACAGTTTATTACATTAACATTTTGCTGTATATCAGGGGGAGAATAACTAAATGTTTTGTTACAGATGCTCTAAGAAGTTTATAGTGGTTAGTTTCATAAAGTAACATAGCAAATTTTAAGTGGTTCCAAGATATATTCAGAAACTCCTAAAAGTCTAATGGAATATGTCATTTATCAAGTCACTTAGCTACATCAGGGATTCTAATTTGATTCAGATTTGCCCCTTGGCTTCATCTTGCTTAGTTCTTACGCTCATTTTACAGCTCCAGTACCAGGGTTTGCAGCCAGGGGAAAATACTTCAGGGACTCCGTAGAGATGATTCTTACATTTTAACATATCTCACTATATGTAAGTTTGGGGGCAGTTTTTTAAAAAAAAAATATTACTTTGATTTGAATTTCTGAAGGATAATTTCACACTGAAGACTGTAATAAGGGGCAGTTGTGGACTGATGGTTAAAGAGTTGGGCTTGTAACCCAAAGGTTGCTGGTTTGAGTCTCGGTACCAGCAGGGATTGTAGTTGGGGGAAGTGAATATCCAGTGCTCTCTCCTCAATACCACGACTGAGGTGAGACCCTTGAGCAAGGCACCAAACCCCCAACTGCTCCCCAGGCGCCGCAGCATTGGCTGCCCACTGCTACATGTTTGAATTAACATTTGGTAATGATCTGTGATCTAATGGAATAATACTCTTAATAAAAGCAATTATGAAGTATTACCAAGCAAATCTTGTACATTTTACATTTAATACATTTCACAAGGATGTTCACAGGTTTGGGTTTGCATATTTGTCAGTCTGACCTGTAGCTAATCAGCTCTTGAAACACCTTTTTCCACCCTTGTCAATCAGCTAAACAAATTCCTGCTAATCCCAGATATTGGGACTGATAATCAGGCATTTTAAAGATAAACCCAAAAATGGGTCCAGTTTTCCTTAAAGCCAAACATATATCCCTGATAAGGTCACCTCATGACAATCACAATGAAGACAGGGCCCTCAAAGTGAATCAAACATATTTGAAACATTCACACATGAAATATAACGCAATGATGTGGATCACCACCAATACTGTCACCACTGAAACATGTCAAAATTTGCAGGCCACCATCTGTTTTTTTTTTCCCTCACACATCATAAAGTTCATTAAGGAAACTCATCATAGGCCCTAATTGATGTCTGAATTAGCATGTGTGGCATAATGAGAAGGAAATGAGTGCGGGAGAGAAAGAGCGGGAATGCAGTTCCCATCAAACTCTGACTCACGCACTGCGCCAGCACACATTAGTCACGACCGCATTAGGAGAGAAGCGCACACATGTACTACGCTCATCTCTAAAAGCTTTTTTTGATGAAAGCCAAAAAAATCTTTCGGTGAACTCCAGAGCAGTGATGAAAAGTTGACAATAAAAGCATCTTGAGATGTCTCTGCACAGTGAGCAAAGAGCATGTATAATTATAGCCCCTCATGTGGACATGGGTATCCAGAGCACTCTAAGGGAAGGACTACCAAAAGGCTCGACACAAAAAAAGTTTTCCAACCAATTAAATCCCTTGCATCATTAATACAGTTCAATTTGCTGAGTGATTTGATGGTACTTTTTTATGATCATCCCCTCCTACAATCTCTTATTTGTTGGAGATAATGGAAAACATGAAAACAGCTGGAGGGAAAGTGTAAAAGCATCAACCTCAGCAACCGTCATCTGCAATATTAATACTGTGTCTGTATTATTTAGCAGAGAGACAGATGTGTCCTGTTTGACTTATAAGGTACTTGTTGCCCTAATTTCATAGAAGGCGTAAGGATATATGTCCTTCAAAACTTATTAAATGATATATGATACATGTTGTTCCAAACCCTATGACTTTCTGTCTTGGGTGTTTTTTGTCCAAACAATGAAAGTTAGCGGGATCCAGTGTTGTTTTGGTGACTTTCGTTCTATGGACAAAAAAATTGGGACAACATGAGGGTGAGTAAATGATGATAAAATTTTCATGTTGAAGCAGTGTTGAAGCTACTCTTTACCCGTAGTTCTACAAATAAACTACTAATTTTTAGTTGAATATCAAGCTGCAATGTGAATGTCTGTGAGTCCTAGTGTAATGCTCACAGAGGAGATGATCTGTCCGCAGTCTTTGACTAATCTAAGGGAATGCGACTAATCTGATTTGACCGGTCTGCTCGCCCTCTCCTACAGCCACCTGATCGTATCACCTCCACAGTAAACACCAAACCCCATTCTCATTCTGTTCCCGCGCTGTGGCTGAAACACAAATGCTTGAACTGAGTCACCACCAGATTCTGGAAAATCATGTCTGCTTTTCTTCTGCTTTCTGTTTTGTGCTTTTCCCATTATCATTTTTGTTGGTCAACTGTGTCATGACATGTCAAGAATGAGCATATAACAATTACTTTTGTTTGTTTGTTCCACAGCAGATGGAAAGAGGAACATGACCTCTTTCTCATCCACATTCATATCATCTGCTGAATGTGAAGGCACTTCATCTCGGATTTATTACTCAGTAAATGATAGCTCACCTGTTTGCTATATCTAGCAATTTTTTTTGGCCCTTCGTAATAGCATTGTATCAAAATAATCTAGGCTCTGTTCATTGTCATAATCATTTCCATTGAGGAATGGGGGATTCGCATGGTTACTTTAATTGAGAGCACAATGATTGCCAGAGGGCTCAGAGTCTGCAGTCCCGTTGCAGATGATCATGGTCCCCTCCACACACACTGCCTCTTCACTGGCAGAACAGCAGCAATCATTGCATTATCCTCCCCGTGGCCATGACAATGAACAGAGAATTTACCATAAAAAGATGGAGGGAGGGAGTGAAAAGTTTCTTTCTTTCTTTATTTTTGAAGGACTATCGGCATGATATTTCGATTGCGAGGACAAAATGCAATAAATGCCACTGTCACCATCATTTAAATCAAAAGCAGTGGTGAAAGTAAATAGCCAGATGCATATATTAGACGGTTTGTCTCATGGAAAATCACAATTTCTTCACAGGGTTTGCAATTTCCAAATCAAAATGTCACAGGCTTCAGAAAAGTTGTATTTGAATAATGATGCTCGCAATGAGCTACAGAGGTGTAGTATGAAGTTTCTATGCATGGCATATAATCCACAGTATAAGAATGTAGGAACTAAGCAGTATTCAGGAAAACTATAATATGATAGAGATACTATGACACTGTATATATAGTCCAAGTTCAGGAGCAGCTGAGATCATGAGGATGGAATAAAATACAATCAAGTGTCACAATTATGCATAATTACATACAGTCTGAAAAGTGAACACATGGCAGCTTTGACCTTATACTGGTTCTATCCGAGTGATTCTCGATTCTGTACAATTGTTTTTTTTTTTTTTTCATTGCAATTAATATTGAATATGTTGCTCAAGCTTAAATCTTGTCAGCTTCTGGAAATCCATTGAGAGCATTAATTGATTTAATAGATTTTCTCTTGCCCGTGTAAAAGAACACAACTCTGATAGATGTACATAATTAAGCTTGCAACACTTCTGCTCTAATGGATTTTGAGGTAAAAAATCAATTTACACGACTCAGGTAATTAATTTGAGGAAAACTATCTCTCTAATGCAGTGCAAAGTTTTTAAATAATTACACTAAACTGGACAAGCAGCTTTCATTTTTTAATTCATAGAGGATTGTTGCATGAATTTAATATGGCATGCATAATATGTGTAATTTGGAAGATTTAGTTAGATGTGGTATATGTCTTGACTTTGCCTTAGTCGAAAGATGCAAGCAAAATCAAAGACCTATTTAAATTTTTCATAAATTGATTTAAAATATATGTGTAAATTTTCATGTATGAATGCATCAAGACATTTTGCAGGAGATTTGATTCCTCCTTGCAGAGTATGAAGTGCTTCATACAGAATATGTAAATAATGAAATTCAATAAAGTTAAATATAAAATTATATATATATAATACACACACACACACACACACACACACACACACACACATATATATATATATATATATATGTGTGTGTGTGTGTGTGTGTGTGTGTGTGTGTGTGTGTGTGTGTGTAATTATTATTCTCCTTAATTTGGGGAAAAATGAAAAAATCTGAAATTCAGCTTTAGCTTGATATATATATTAATTTACATAATTTAAATATGATTTGATCATTCTTTTTTATATTGTTATATATATGATATATTATGTAACACAAAATATACTTAATAAACCATAATTAACAATAAATACAATTTAATTAAATAAAATCAATATACTGATAGGTTAATATATTATAAGTTAATATTTGTGCCTTGCCTTTATGAAAAAAAATACTTGGATTATGGGTAAATGATTAAACCATCCAACATATAAATATATAGTATATTATACACTGTCTTTTTATTATTGATCATGTTATTTACTAATGTAAAATAATTGTTGTCTTATATAGAAGCAGGAAACACTCATAAATGATAAGTGCACTTGTTGCTATTCTGTGCAGGCTGTAATAACATGAAATTTTGGAATGAACATTTTGCGCAAAATGCTCTGCTAGTTGATTAAAGGGTCTCAGTGGACACATTGTGTTACATTTAGTTTAATTACAGCTGCAAAAAATATTAGTAGTAAATGAAGAGACAAAATAGCTGTTTCCCTCATCAGTGACTTCAAATCAAATCAAAAGCTTTGAATGAAATACATTTATTACTGTTGTGTAGAGTATTACATGCAGAGAGAGAGTCTGTTACACTACACCTCCAAAACAAACATAATCCAGAAAAAAATCATTTCTATTCTTACACAGAAACAATTCATTTGAAAAAGTAGCTTAACAAGAAAATATTAATAATAATAATAATAATAATAATAATAAAGACAGATGTTTGCAAACAAAAAAAAAACATAAAACTTTAGAAGCAAAAAATGAATGATGATTAATGTGGAAAAGCTATGAGTAATGGAAAAAAGATTATTTGTAGAGCAGCACTAATCATTAGAACGTCATCCAGGGACCTCGTCACATTAATATTAGCCTAATCGCACTGCTATGAGAAAAACAATGACTGTGATGGCAACTGCAGTCATTTTTGCTTAAACAAATATTAGTATTAATAGATGAGCAAAAAAGTGAGTAATCACAAAATACTTGTCACGCCAGGTAAAAAAAAAAAAAAAAAAAAAAAAAAAAACCTACAACAACAAACAAATGACCCAATAAATCAATTATAATCTGCATTCTTTCACAGTGGAATTAGAATTAATACAAAAATAGAAAAGAGGTATCACCATGACACCTTGTTTTACCTGCCGTCTGCGATAATGGGTTGTTCTCAGTCTCTCTCTCACTTTCAGTCTTGAGGTGTGTGGTTTATGTCCAATCTTCAGCTTCTAGGTTTGTTCAACTGCTTGCCTGCTCCCTTTCTCTCCCCTCTTATAACGGCACACCCCTTCCTCTGGTTCAGCCCCCCCAGTGTCCGTGGATGGGGCTACACCAAGGCATGGTATTACGCACAACCTGGACAGCCATAAAACCCTTAGTCAAGGCTGACGTACAAGACACTACCAACGTCACCTCTTTCCACACCCCAGAAGATATGACCTGGACTAAAAATACACATCATTCAATTTGTAATGGACTAAAAATTCATTGGTTTTATCCAATGGCATATTGACTGTATATGTCCAAAACATGGTTCCCATCAATTAACCGATGATCAGAAAGATAACATGCCTTTAACAAGCTAAGCACTGACTTGGGAGTGCAAATTGCAAATTAAGCCCGAAATGCAATTTACAGTTGAGCGGTGCATACAGGAGAAAAACAAAATCTCCCAGAGGCAACAAGAAGTCTCAGTGGACGTAGGACCTCACATTCACTGCAAAGGAAAGACAGGATTGTGCCAACAAGAATATGAAGTGAACACTTACTTGTAATTTAGGAAACTAATGCTGAAAAGAGTTCAATAGTGAATCATAACTATACAAATAACTTGCTTTCATGCAGTATTTAAATGAAATATGCTTGTTTTTAGGTCAAACTGAGGTCATATTTCAGCCTTAAAACACACTCAGTTGGTTCCTTCTCAGTATGAGTTGCAATTTGAATTGGAATTGAATAGAATTGCAACACCCCACATGAAGCTGAATTGTAAGTATGAATGAAATAAAAAGTTAATTACGAAATTTATTTCATTTATTAAATATGATGAAATATATATGACTAATTTCAGTAGATGACATTTAAAATTTCTATCTTATTTTACTTGCTTACATTCAAATTCGAATTGGAATTTAAATCAATTTGCTACTTTCAGGTTCGAGGTAGAACAGGACCAAACTAGCATAACTCACATATATATATTTTTCACAAGCTTGGACCTGATCTTAGCAGAGATGCTGGAGTCTTATACAATAAGAATATATAAGTATGCAAGCAATCAAAAAACAAACAAAAAAACGCCAAAGCAGAGGAAAATTGAAATACTGTAACATTGTGTTCTAGCTGATAATTACATTGAATGGGCATACATAATTATAAGTGGTTCAGAATTAGGAAAAGCCTGTTGAAAAATAAACTCATTTGGGTACGACCAGTAGCTAATATAGGTCTGAATAAGAGCACCCATTAAGTTACAATAGCTTGCTTTGATCTCCCTAACCATGTCATTTCAGAGGCTGTTAAATAACATGGATTAGATGCAAAAATAAACACAAATCCTGATTTGTAATTAATCTCTAAATGCACATAGTGATTAAAAAAAGCATGTGTCATGGATTTGTGCCACTGAGGAAATTAACCAATAAGCATCTCAATCATTAATGTGATGCATCCAATATTCAGTCTTTGATAACTAACAAAATAACCCATCACCTGAGTCCCTTTCCAATGCATTTGCATACTGTTCCATGCAGTAAGTCTGGAATTAGATATTATACACAAACAAACAGAAATGCACCACGCCGCTACAAAGGAACTCATCAGATTCTGTGCCACATCATATTACAGCAGTGGGTGAATCACAGAACCAGCAGCTGAATCCATTGCGGTGAGATACCACCTCAGAGTAAAATTGAAGTCAGTTCTACGCAAGATATGCAATTATACGAGTGGGCTTATTCACCTCGGTGATGCAGAATGATTGGGGGCCTCTCTGGTCAATGTTGTTTCATCCCCTTCATCATTCTAGGGCAAAGTTTTATTGTTATATGAGGCGATGAAGAGCACTGAGGCATGTCCACATCCCTGTGGGAGACACCACTATGTTTTATGGGAAGCCCTTGGCAATAATTTCCAATGACTATTAATACTAGACACTTAATTGATTTAAGCTGAATATCCCAAAGACATGACTCGATATAAAAAAGAGAAGAGAAATACAAAGCCTGTGGATGAGAGAGATCCAATGTTGGAGGATGTTGATGTCAATCAACGCGGGAAAAAATATATATATATTTTTCACATATTAAACATTTATCTGAACAACTTAAAGGGGTCATATGATACTTTTTTAAAGATCATTATTTTGTGTATTTGGTGTAACATAATATGTTGACGCTTTAATGCTCAAAAAACACATTATTTTTCAAATACTGTACATTATTGTAGGTCCTCTATGCCCCGCTTCTCTCAAACTCATCGTTTTCTACAAAGTCCCTCCTTCTGACAAGCGAAGTCTGCTCTGATTGGCCAACTGACCCAGTACATTGTGATTGGCTGAAAAATGCAAGCACTCCTCGGAAATGTAATGCCCCTTTCCATAATCGCGAGCTTCATCTTTCAAAATAAATGTAAAGACAGTTAATAATGTCCTTAGTTTTACCATCAGTTCAAGCCCGAAAGGGGAACAGAGTCGCGTGACAGACACAATAGTGAAGCTCGTATGTGTTTGCAGTACACAAGCCACGGACAGTTTAGACAGCTGACTCCACTGTGTGACCCTGTCTTTCTCTCTCTCTCACACACACACAAACACGCACACATATGACGCGCAAAACTCCGCATTTGAAGAGTAAATAGCAAATACTTTAATAACAAAACATAACTACAGTAGCTGATTCAGAAGCACCAAATTGTCGTAGCAAAGTCTAAATTACCTCCTCTGCTAGGTTCACAAAATTTTCGTCCATAAAATGCGTTGCTGTTCTGTTGTAAGTAATCTTAAAGCTACTTAATGCATCTACTTTCAGAAGGCCAAATAAAGTGCTTTTGCTTTCGCCTAGATACACACAGCATCTCCCTGACATGACTGCTTCAACGCTAACTGCGGTTACTGAAACCACGCCTTCCTTTTTCGCGTGGACATTTGGGTGGCATTACGCAAATATTTCCACATAGTGACGTAGACATGTGGGGGCATGTTTGAATGAGCTGTTTCAGGGGGGCGTGGCAGAGTCTTAACTTTGATAAAGATTATTTCTTTGGATTTGAGACTTTAGTCTTTGCAACTTTACAGATCTTCTTTATGCACCAAGAGCTTGTAACACTCCAAAGAGAAAGGACATCATATGACCCCTTTAAGACAAAATGAACTAGTTCTGAAAGGACTAGGAAACTTAGCACACAAAAACTGAGTTGGAATTTATCTCATGACACTGAATGAGAAATTCTTTGGTTACTGGTAAGGCATAGGGGCTGCTATAGTTAGCAGAGAAATAAAATAAGAAGAAAATAATTGGTTGAATATTTTATGTAATGTGAGAACGTGGGAGTGACAGCCTGGTCAGACAGTCAGGGGATGTTCTTGGGTTATCACGGAGGTTTACTTATCGGTGTCTGACATTTAGGTATCTTTAGGCAGGCATTAAAGGACCACCTTGTGTCAATGGTTTTATCACATTTTAAAAGTTGGAATAGACTTAGATTCTTATGGGGGATTTTAATGCTTTTAACCTAAAACTGCTACAATATAACAGTTTAATCCCGCTTTTAAAGTTGGATTATCCTTTATTCTAACACGGTATATACGGGAGACCAGGGTCTAGTTGTTAAAAACAGCTTCAAAGCTTCTACCTTTTGTCACAATATACCCAGTGTGGGGTAAGTTGTCACAATGGAACCTGCATATTACAGAGTTTTTAGGTAAATCTAAAAAGCAACAATGTAAAAGGAAATGTAGTGAAATGTCAAGTAATCGTTTTGACTAACAAATTGTATAAATGTACAACATTTAAAAACATAGATGACAACTTGCCCCAACGCGATTTTTAAGTAAACTATTCTGAGTACACAGTCCAACCATTTAGTTAAATCTACCTACCTTCATTACATAGCTGTCTTGTCTGAAAGTAAGCGGTTTTTTTGTTTACATCTATTTAAAAACATTTGATTATGCTGAATCTTAAGTTTGGAAAACTGATTGATTATGCTGAATCTTAAGTTTGGAAAACTGAGTTCACCAATATATTTTTCAACTGGGTTTTAAGCACATTAGTGTAACTTAAGTTTTTATCTCATAATTCTATTAGTCGCAGTCGTGATGTAATGATTAACCTAACCAAACCAACCTAACGTTGCGTAACAAACCAAACATTATGTCGTAAACATAATGTTACATAAGTATAACTATTAATTACGTTTTTATTAAGTACGTTTTCAAAAACTAGTTACTCCTTTTAAAAACACAGGAGACTCGCTGAAAAGAGTTGGTAGCATTTCACTGGTCACTTTTGAATAGGTGTTGTGACGTTCTCGTATCTTATTGGTGACCGCGGTCATCTGCAAAGGTATTGACCAATAGAAACGCAGAACAGCACAAGACGCGCGAAGATCTGAAAAAATACGGAAGTGTTATTACGGAAATGCTGCTTGCGTTAAAGTTGTATTGTGAGTGTTTTGAGATCGTACGCTGTTGATGCGTTTATATATTAATTATACTTGGATAAAAAAAAGAAGACTTTTAAGTAACGACATTTCCCGTTTGCAGCGATTTCATGGGTAAGTTTATTAAGATTTACGTTACTGACAAAAAGCAACAGGATTGTGGAAATGCTTAATAATTTGATTGTATCTATCTGTCTGTTATTGTAAATTAAGATTCATATTTGTATAATAAGAAAAGTAATGTAATCCTGAATTATTAATAAGAATTGTAAACACTAACTGTGTTGTCCACTACTTAAACAATTATGTGTGTATGTATGTGTATGTATGTGTATGTGTGTGTATGTATATATGTGTATATATATGTATATATGTATGTATATGTATTTGTATAATGTATGTATGTATGTATGTGTATATATATATATATTATGTGTGTGTATGTGTGTGTGTGTGTGTGTGTGTGTGTGTGTGTGTAGTTACATATATGCATATATATGTATATGGTCAAATCAAATTTGTTTACTTTTTGTAATTATTGTCACACACACACACTCACTCACACACACATACATATTTATATATGGTCAAATCAAATTTGTTTACTTTTTGTAATTATTGTAACTAATTTTATTTTACTTTGCTTGTAATATCAGAAGCACTCAACACCTGAGAACAGCAGTGAATCTCGCATTTGACACAGTGAACAAAAAAGGCTGCTAGGATGGATGATATCTACACTTTGCAGCAGGAAGTGGGACGAGGCAGCTATGGAGTGGTCTTCAAGGGACGTGTAACAGAGACTGGCTGGTGGGGCGAGAGGGGCGACACAGTGGCCATTAAACGTCTACCATGTTGTAACCCAGAGAGTATAGAGCTCTACCTGCAGGAACTCTGGGCTATGAGAATCACAGCACGAAACCACCCCAATGTCATCGCTCTATACAACTGCCTCTTACAGACTGGACCTAGAACACTGCAGCCCCTGAGATCAGGGAGGCTGCCTTTGGATTTGGTGGAGAGTGCTCTCAAAGGGAGAGTGGTGGACAAAGACTCAAAAACCCAATTGAGGAATCCCTCCAGGTCAAAGAGGAGGCTGATGTCCACAGAGGAGGCTCCCAGGCGCTGCTTTGCCCTTTGGTTGGTGATGGAGTACTGTGAAGGAGGGGATTTGAGCCAGTACATCCTATCCAGGCCGCCGGATGCTGAGTGCAACTATGCAGTAGTTCAGCAACTCGGCAGTGCCATTGCATTCTTGCATGGATATGGAATAGTGCACCGTGATATAAAGCCAGATAATGTTCTTGTCTGTCTTACAAAAACAGGACCGGTCATGAAGGTACAAAAAGGATGCAATCTAAATATATATTTTTATTACAAAAGATTATTTTTTCACTGCAGTGTTACAAGCATGTACTTCTAAGAAAGTGGAGTATTCAGAGTCAAACTAAGTGCAGTTGTCATGAGCCCGATTTGCATTTTTACAAGCTTTCATGTTGCTTTTGAAATGGTCTATACTGCTTATAGAGCCACATTGTCTTTCTTCTCCCCCTTTCCGTTTTTATTTAATTTTTATTAGTCCAGAGGGATGGAAATTGGCTGTGAAATACTTGGCTGTGATAAATAACAAAGGATTACGAAAGTACTTTTGAACTTGTATTTGCATGACAGACAAAGGATTTGGTATTGGCCTACAACATTAAACACAATTCACGGTTTAGAGTGCCCAGAGCACATTTTATAAGATGGAAGGATGATAAGAAAATGCATTGGGATTATTGCTGGTGTTTTTTTTTTCTCCCCAGATCATTAATCATGTTCCCCCTTCCCACAAAAATAACTTTTTTGTATGATCACACAGTGTGCATGAACCTTTTGAGCCTATTCTGTTAATCAATACACAGACTAGAAAACAGTCACCTTACAGATAAAGTTTGAAGTGGATTGTCTTAAAATCCATTCTTCTAAAGTTTCAAATAATGAGTTTTTACGTTTCATTGCATGTAGAGACAATCAATGTAGTGTGCTTTGAAGCGACAGATCCATTGTGCTCTAAATGTCTACCAGTCAAATATTAGGCATCACACAAAGTGGATAGTAGATAAGTTGCCCTGGGCCTATCCAGAATTAGAGTTATCAATAGTTGTTAAAAGTGATTTTGTATTTTCCAAAATTTTCCAATGCAAGGATATCTGGGGCTTTAATACAGTGAAAAAAAAAAAGTTTTGTCAATAACATTAGACTAGATTTTAACAAATGTATATGGCCTGAGGCACGGAGTGCCTCATTCAGTGAAACTGTCCTATGCAGTGATTAAGAAATGATTTGAATGGATATAAATGGTTTTGTAAACATAATTATTTTACATATCTTATTTTTAAATGTTCTATTATTTAAATATTTTATTAATCAAATATTCTTCTAAATAAATTGGATTATTCTAAATCATTTTAAAGGTTATTAAATTAGTACAAATGTATAAATGAAACAATTATGATGTGAAAGATGGTTCTAGTTATAAACACGTTAACTTCCACCTCATGTCTTACAGGTAGCAGACTTTGGCCTCAGTAAGATGGTGGACAATCCTACAGATGTTGTCCCAAGTAGACTGGCTCTTTCCTCTACCTGCGGCTCAGACTTCTATATGGCTCCAGAAGTTTGGGCAGGTCGTAGTTATACAGCCCAGGCTGACATCTTCTCTCTGGGTGTGCTTTTTTGGGCCGTGCTGGAGAGAATCACTTTTCTAGAGGATGGCACCAATCAAGAACAACTGGGTTAGTTGAGGAGGGAATACTTTGGCTCATTTAGCACTACTTATTTAATGTTTTTAATATTGTAGTCTTTGTTATTTAATCAATCTAGATCCACGATGCATGTATTGTTATAATTAAAATGAAATAGGAACTTGTATAAGCATTAAATGAGGTCTGATGATGGGTCTGACGATTAATATAAAACCGTCTTGTGATTGTCATAGCTACTTACCTACCTACACAGAAATAGGAATAAAATTAGGAAGAGGGATAGAAATTCTTACATTTTTCTGAGCCTCACTTCACTAGCATTGGCAGGTAGGTGGCTATTTCGGTTACTCATCTGACTGGTTGCCTCATCCAGACCACTTTAGATCACTGTGAAAGCTTTGTTGTTGAGCGCTTGACATAGTAGCCCATTATCTTAATGCATAATAGCTGAGATAAACTAAAGTGGTCTGAGGACGCAGGTTTTAGATGGAGTGCATAAGCTATTCGGACAGTCCTCAGTAATTACTCGAACCCAGCGACTTTCTGTGCTGCTAGCAGGCGTACAAAATGGTCAAATGATGCAGCTTATTTATATAAGGGCAATTAACATCCTTCCACCCATTAACCTCCTTGTAGTTTTGTGAATAATAATGAGTTTGTGCTAGGCATGTGCTTTGAAGAAATGCATTGGATTGTTTTTATTGCTGCTTTTGAGTGTTGTTGAACTATAATGAATAGTGCAAATTCAAATGCACCATTTGGGAGATCAAAGGAAACTCCTCAGACAGAAATGAATAAAGGACCTGTTTCACAAAATGCTTGAAAATTGATTAAGCATAACATCTGTTTCCTGTTTGTTCTGTGCTGTTCTAGGTGCATATGTAATGCGAGGCCGCTGGCTCATCCCGTTAGGTGAGGCACTCTGTCAGAATCCCGACCTGCAGTTAATCATCCCTATGAGGGCAAGACGTGCTCCGCCACTGCCGCCGCCTCTAAACCCAGCTATGTGCGAGCTGCTGATGGACATGCTAGATTCTGATCCTGATGCCCGGCCCACAGCAGACCAGCTGGAGAAGAGGGTTCGGCGTACCATAGAGGTGCACTGATCTCAGGAGCTGCATTCTAACAACCAGTCTCATTTATACACTGAAAAACTTGAAGATGAAGCCAAAAAAAGTTATCAAACAGGGATACTGTTCGTCTAGTTGGAAATCAGGTTTTAAAAGTAAATAGGTTTGTTATTTGCCTTGAGTTTTTATTGAGTGTTGTGTCTGTTACCATATACTTTATGAATTGTACAATCATTTAAATACAATTAGTTTATAGGGCTGCACACTATATATATATATATATATATACATATATATATATATATATATATATATATATATATATATATATATATATATACACACACATAAAATATATATAAGTATACACACACACACAGTGGGTATGGAAAGTATTCAGACCCCCTTAAATTTTTCACTCTTTTTTTTTTTATATTGCAGCCATTTGCTAAAATCATTTAAGTTCATTTTTTTTCCTCATTAATGTACACACAGCACCCCATATTGACAGAAAAACACAGAATTGTTGACATTTTTGCAGATTTATTAAAAAAGAAAAACTGAAATATCACATGGTCCTAAGTATTCGGACCCTTTGCTGTGACACTCATATATTTAACTCAGGTACTGTCCATTTCTTCTGATCATCCTTGAGATTGTTCTATACCTTCATTTGAGTCCAGCTGGTGTTTGATTATACTGATTGGACTTGATTAGGAAAGCCACACACCTGTCTATATAAGACCTTACAGCTCACAGTGCATGTCAGAGCAAATGAGAATTATGAGGTTAAAGGAACCGCCTGAAGCGCTCAGAGACAGAACTGTGGCAAGGCACAGATCTGGCCAAGGTTACAAAAAAAATTCTTTTTAAGGTTCCTACGAGCACAGTGGCCTCCATAATCCCTAAATGGAAGACGTTTGGGATGACCAAAACCCTTCCTAGAGCTGGCCGTCCGGCCAAACTGAGCTATCGGGGGAGAAGAGCCTTGGTGAGAGAGGTAAAGAAGAACCCAAAGATCACTGTGGCTGAGCTCCAGAGATGCAGTCGGGAGATGGGAGAAAGTTGTAGAAAGTCAACCATCACTGCAGCCCTCCACCAGTCGGGGCTTTATGGCAGAGTGGCCCGACGGAAGCCTCTCCTCAGTGCAAGACACATGAAAGCCTGCATGGAGTTTGCTAAAAACACAGAAAAATAAGATTCTCCGGTCTGATGAGACCAAGATAGAACTTTTTGGCCTTAATTCTAAGCTAAGTGGTATGTGTGGAGAAAACCAGGCACTGCTCATCACCTGTCCAATACAGTCCCAACAGTGAAGCATGGTGGTGGCAGTATCATGCTGTGGGGGTGTCTTTCAGCTGCAGGGACAGGACGACTGGTTGCAATCGAGGGAAAGATGAATGCGGCCAAGTACAGGGATATCCTGGACGAAAACCTTCTCCAGAGTGCTCAGGACCTCAGACTGGTCTGAAGGTTCACCTTCCAACAAGACAATGACCCTAAGCACACAGCTAAAATAACACAGGAGTGGCTTCACAACAACTCAGTGACTGTTCTTGAATTACCCAGCTAGAGCCCTGACTTAAACCCAATTGAGCATCTCTGGAGAGACCTGAAAATGGCTGTCTACCAACGTTTACCATCCAACCTGACAGAACTGGACAGGATCTGCAAGGAGGAATGGCAAAGGATCCCCAAATCCAGGTGTGAAAAACTTGTTGCATCTTTCCCAAAAAGACTCATGGCTGTATTAGATCAAAAGGGTGCTTCTACTAAATACTGAGCAAAGGGTCTGAATACTTAGGACCATGTGATATTTCAGTTTTTTATTTTTTAATACTGTTTTTATTTAATAATACAAAAATAACATTCTGTTTGTGTTTTTCTGTCAATATGGGGTGCTGTGTGTACATTGAGGGGGAAAAAAAAGAACTTAAATGATTTTAGCAAATGGCTGCAATATAACAAAGAGTGAAAAATTTAAGGGGGTCTGAATACTTTCCGTACCCACGGTGTATATATATTGCAAATGAACAAATCGCTATATATATATCACAATGCAATAACAGAATGACTTTAATTTTAATACTTCTAAAAATGGTCAATAATGTAACTTTATATTTACCAAGTTTAGCAAAGAGTTGGTGGTATTTAAATAGTTATTTTGTTTTTTGTTTACATTGATGTTAAAATGTTTTCATATATTTAAACAATATAAATCAAACACTTAAAAACACATCCATAAATCCACCCCACACACAAAAATCATTATCGTATTGCATTCTTTTAATTTTTAAAAATGTATTTTTTAATTGATTTTACACACCTAAAGCATTATCGTATTGCATTCTTCAGTATCATGCAGTATAACAGTTTTTGCTTGATTTTTTTGTTTTCAATGATTTACATGTAATTGAATGTATTTATTGAGAAGTCAACTACAGAACAATATAAAACAAGTGAAGAAATTCAGTATTGTGTGGAAAAACATTTATTTTCTCAGTCAAAACTTCCTTTATCTGTAGAATTTGCGTCACAGCCTTCATGCTTATAAGGATATCCAATCCTAATCAGTTATAGTTGTGTTGTCAGAAGCAAGACACAAGAAAGTGAGCATTCAGAACGGTCACACCACAATCATCGCCACCTTGAAGCGACAGTGTAATTATAGAAAGTCAAAATGACTGAAACCTTTGAAGTTTGTTCAACATCTAGATTGGAGGTGAAATAATTTTGGTTCCCCTAATGTGTATCTGTGAAAAATGGCACATGTATCAATCATTCAGGATCGCCTGTTTTCTGCCAACAGGACTGTCATGATTTCTGCAGCTTTAGCGGCCAGTCTTGTAGATGTTTTTTTTTTTACTTTACAGGATGCTTCAAATGCTTTTCTGGTTGAGGAAAGTGCTCCATCTTCCACAGGAAATTAAAATCCCTCTTTGTGATGGATACAAACGATATTTGGCTAGATTTGAAGTATTTGTGTTCAATAATTTTTAGGTCTAGATAATGAAAAACCTTCTTTAAGAGTAAATCAGCTTATTTTTTTGAACTCATCTCCGTGATCAAGACAAAGAGCAGTTAACTGCAGTGTTGAGTTGAAGGCCAATAATAATGCCAAAGTTGAATATTAATGACTTTCAAGAGTGTTAAAGGGTTTCGAAACCTTACAGCCTCACCGGCAATAACATAAAGCGTTTGAGAATCCTTCTAAGTGGATCTCATCTGTGACATTTCCATCTCTATAGATGCTTTGCCCTTTTCCACACGCTTCGCTGGTTTGCAAATGAAATGGCTCATCATGACCTCAGTGGTGAAATATGCACATTATCTAAACAGCACTCGTTCATTCTCTGAGGTCATCATCTTGGCTACATCAGTATTAATTTTGCATTGGTAAGACTTTAGTTAAGAGGAATAATGACTGTTATGAGCCATTGTAATTGGCTAAATCATTTATGGGATTGTCTAGTTAAAACTTCCTGAGATTTAGTGAAAGCTGCTGATTGGTGTGTAGGATGAAAATGACACAGTGCACACTGTTCATCATTTTAACCATGAGATTATCAAGCCATTAAGGGTCTGTGCTGGGAAATTACGAGATCAACAATTGTTAAATCCTCACTTTATTGTGGCGTCGTGGCGAAACAACATTGTGCACTTTATTGGAAGCCATTTCTCGGATGACAAACCTCTTACAAGTGTGATCTGACTGAGCTTAGCTTTTAAGGGTGGTCGGTCATCATTCGCCTGACACCTTGACTCACAGACAGAGATAGCGATATAATCTGGTATTGCGATGTCAAATGAAGCAGTAAAAACCCATCAGCAGACATATCATGAGGTCTCCTGCGGAGGAGAGCTCTCGCCGCGGCAGACGACATTTCTCAGAAATTGGTAGTGTGGTGACAGACACTGAAACGCAGCAGAGTAGTTCCAGTGAACTTTTCATTCTGTCAAAAATAGAAGCAATTGAATTTCAATCATTTTGGCGACAGTTTTTCATATCTGAGCTGGACAGGAGACTGCCGCTGATGATTTCTTACCCATTAATTCCTTTGAATGTTCAGTGATGGCTGTATTATGTCTATTCAACTCCATCCAAATCTCTTGCCTTCTTGCCAACATATGATTTATGACAATGTACAATCATGTGATGATAACTGAAATCCTGGATAAATATCTTTAATTATCAATAAAAAAATAACCAGATGAACACTTTTCATGCAAAGCCAAGAAAACATGAAAATGCAATTATTCCATCCTTAAAATTAACGGAGCAGGAAAAATGGTGGATTAATCAAATGTGCCAAGCAGCAAGCATAAATTATTTTCCCCTCCCAAATCCACATGAAAAATGTGCTTTCGTAACAGGATAACTGAGAGCCTCTGCAGTTTTTTCCCTCCATTATGTCCAATGTTGTTAGTAGAAACCAAAAATAATGTGATAAAACAAAAAATGAGTGTTTTCCCAGAGAAGTAAATGCATTGGCAAGTATACTGGAGAGAGAACTCTATAAAATGGGAGCTATGGCCAAAGGAGAATGGTGTACCTTTCTAACAAGCATTGATTTCATAATAAAAACAACTCACACAGAATACCTTCAATCATCTTGCACATAACAATAATACATTTTGCTTAAAGACCACCACAAACCGGTGTCCTGCATGTCAAATGATTTTCTCCAGGGAATATGATACATCTTGGTGAAAAGTGACGTGACATTCAGCCAGTATGGTGACCCATACTCAAAATCTTGCTCTGCATTTAACCCATCCAAAGTGCACACACACAGAGCAGTGAACACACACACACACACTGTGAACACACACCCGGAGCAGTGGGCAGCCATTTTATGCTGCGGCGCCCGGGGAGCAGTTGGGGGTTCGATGCCTCGCTCAAGGGCACCTAAGTCATGGTATTGAAGGTGGAGAGAGAACTGTACATGCACTCACCCCACCCACAATTCCTGCTGGCCCGAGACTCGAACTCACAACCCTTCGATTGGGAGTCCGACTCTCCAACCATTAGGCCACGACTTCCGTCAAATGACCCTCCCAAGACAAATGTAAAGATCCCCTTGAAGTCGGTGTCCTGCATGTCAAATGATTTTCTCCAGGGAATATGATACATCTTGGTTTGGATTCCTCTCTGCTTCAGTAAAGGTTCTTCAACATATACGGCCCTTCCAGTTCATAACCCATTTTTCTGTAGTAATTCCTTGTTCCAACACCTGAACCCAACATAAAACATGAACAATGACCAAAAATTCGAATTTGCGGAAAGAATATTCCTTTCAATGTTACATGCTCTAATGGAGGCACCATGGGGAATGTTATTTGGACCAAAAATATGCAAATTTGAGAAAACAAGAAAAATTATATTTATCAAAAGTAACAATAAAGACTTTAATAATGTTACAAGTTATTTATACTTTAAAAGATGCTGTCATTTTGACCTTTATATTAATTAATTAGTTAATAATTGTATCATCATGTTTTCCACAAAAATGTTTCATGGTTTATATTAAGCAGAACCAGACTGTTTTCAACACTGACAATAATATAAAATGCATATTAGAATAATTTCTGAAGAATCATGTGACACTGAATACTGGAGGAATAGCTGCTGAAAATTTGGCTTTGTCATCACAGTAATAACATTTACAAAAAAAAAAATAAAAATCAGAAAATAGTTATTTTAAATTGTAATATCAATGTATATCTTGATATTAATGAATTTGCTCTGATTAAAGGAAAAATAGGCAGGCAGATTCAAAATACTTAGAGCAAGAAAACCCCACTGTACTTCCAATATATTCTCCTGTTGTTTTTCTTTCTTTGTCAGACATGCGAGTACAAAAGTTATCACGCCCTCGCATTAAAGCATCAGAGCCAGAATAATATGAATACAGATTTTCATTTATTTTCCAATTGCTGTTATCTCCATCCTGCAGCTGATTTGGGGAGGTGCATGTCAAAATTTCGTATGCATTCTTTTCAAGCGAGGGCAAGAGCAGAACCAACAAAATCCATTCCGTTAACGCTGAGAATATTTTTGATACCTGAGATAACAGCCAATTTGCTCGAGCCGTGCTCATCCCTGGCTATTCTCTCGGCCTCCTCCATCAACATCATCCCAAAACCCTACAATGTACCCGAGGAGAAAAAGAACATATTAGAATGTGCATCAGTGAGACTATGTAAAATACATGAAAAGACAAAAGCATTAAAAAATAATAATAAAATAGTTAAAATCTGGGCAATTTACATAAATTTATATGCATCTCCACACCAGATTAATAGTTTTTCGATATATAATTTTAACCATTATTAATCAAAAAAATCATGTGTTCGTAATTTTTTCAGGTAACAGTAAAGTTACTTTGGCGTGTTTTACTGGCAGAAATAAGGCGTCTTTACCTGATGCTGAAACTTGCTGGGGTCTCGGCTGCTGACAGGGACCACGCTTCCATAGACATGCAGCTCCCGAACAATGGAAACGCCACCCTTCAACTCGGGCCGGAAGGACTGTGGTGAGCAGCGACGAAGACGCAGGAGACCAATTAAAATGTCCTGCTCGAGGTCCTCATAAGACAGGAAGGTCTCCCAGCCCCCATTCGCCACATAATCTCTGCGGATCAGCTCAACCTACAGGAAGCACAGATATAATTTCCTGTTGCTAACTGTACGAGCTTTAACAACAGGTTTCTGAAAACTGCTAACACCAAACATGAATAACCTGATATGGTCGAACTTTGTGATGAATCTCTTGTATGCCCACTTCCCTGGTTCGTACATCTCTACACTGCAAGAATCGACAACAGCTTGTACTTAATAGCCTTGAATCCATATAGCAAACAAACTAAATGAATGATAATTAAGGTTACCTCAGTGCCCATGTCTTTCATTCTGGCCAATGCCAGCTCTCTCAGATTCCCATGTTCCACCCCAGAGCTCACCAATGGCATTGGGATATCCCTGAAAGAAGCCAGAGATCATCAGCTTTCTTCAAAGTCATTTAAAAAATAAATGGTGGTCACACTATAATGAATATGGGCAACAGGAAATGCTTCTTTTTTGATTAAATAATAAATTCTATATGCATAATGCATTTTTATTGGTACAGGATGATACTGGATATTTAATTGTTAATGCTAATTACCTGCTTTTACCTTTGCCATAATTTAACACTAAATTAGTTAATTTTTAACAATTTTTTAAACGTATAAGCATATTCAGCTTGTATTGTATGCTGACAGGCTGTGTACTACTATTACACACTTGTGATTCAAAGTTTATTGATTCATTTCACCTGAAGTACTTAATGGATGAAACGTAACTGGAAAGTAACATCATTCACAAGTTCAAGAATTGGAGAACTGCTAAATAAAGTCTCTTGACCTCCGTCACCGATCTTGCTTACGTCTTCTACTTAAAATGTATTTGTGAGGGAATCTCTTATACCCTTGTCACTTTGAAAAGTTCAGGGGTCACGCAGCACACTCTGAAATGTAACCATTACAATCAAAGAGACAATGCCAGTGGTCATTTAATTGGTACTGTCCTACTTCCTGACACACTAATGAATCATTCAACTGGACACTTTAAAAAAAAAACAAATAATTCAAAACTAAAAACTAAACATAAACACCAAAAACAAAAAAAAAAAAAAAACTAAAACACACAAACAGAAAAATATAAATGATGGATTATTTGAGTCACAACTAGCCATGCGCTTCTGCTTACTCTAAGAGTCAAATGAAATGAGTTTTTGTGTGATATATTTACACTGAGTGTTTTTTTTATGTAGGGAGGGGAGCCTGCAAACAGTCTGATAAGTGAGAAGTGAGAGTCGGACGAGTCAGTAATGGGATTCCATTATCACTAAGCCACGCTCCTTTCCACCACACACTCGTCCTGAGATAGCGCAGACAGGTCCCCGTCTCGGAAGGTGAGGGAGGTGTGACGAAGAGCGAGCAAGCAAATACGCAAGTGGGAGGGGAAGAGGAGAGCACGAGCATCACAGAAAGCAGGTTAGGTGAGATAAACCGGCCGAGCGCTGCCGGTGGGTGACACAGGTGAGGTTGGGTGGGCACATGGTGGCGGAGGAGGAGAGCTGATAGCGGTGGGGTCAGAGACCACCTTCCACAGCCATTAATCTCCCTTTCTCATGCCTAATGGCTCTCTATCACGGAGATATCACAACAGTTGTATGAGTGACAATTTAATATACACTCAAACTTGTGCATGAAACAGATGTCAATAAAACGCTAAAGGAATTAATAGGCGGAATGGTAAAACAATGAGCCCATTATCGTCAAAAGAGCACAAAGTGCCGTGCTTTGAGTGGTTCCTTTCATTGTAATGAGAAAAAGCAACAACACTGGTCAGGAATATGAAGTGGAAAACAAAATGAATGCACTTTGTGCTGACAAACACACTGAACATTATTTTAGAAGGTACCTGGCCATGCTGACACAAATCTACAGACAGAAAAGAAGAGCTGCCTTGCTCCAAACTGCAGAAAATACAAAAAACAAAAAACTAAAATCTAAAAAAAATATAAAATATAACAAATATCAAAAATAAAAAAAAAAAAAATTAAAATTTACATTCCCAAATGTTCAAAGTTTTTAGTTTTTAGTGTTTTATTTTTTATTTATTTAGACAAAATAGTATAGAACTTTAATATTACAGATTTAGCGGTTAATTACTGTAACATGCAAATAACTCATCATGTAAGGCACAATTTTAATATAGGCAAATATTAGCCAAATTCTGAAAATCATCCATAACATAACAAAAATATCAGTGTTAGCCAGAATTTAAATATCAGCCATTTTTTGGTTATCTGCCATAACATAAAAATAATTCACCATCTTATCAGTATCAGCTAGAATTTTAATATCTGTAACTTATCGGTTATAGGTCATAACATAAAAATAATTCACCATCTTATCAGTATCAGCTAGAATTTTAATATCGGTAACTTATCGGTTATTGGCCATAACATAAAAATAATTCACCATCTTATCAGTATCAGCTAGAATTTTAATATCTGTAACTTATCGGTTATAGGTCATAACATGAAAATAACTAACCATCTTATCAGTACAAGTTAGAATTTTAATATCTGTAACTTATCGGTTATTGGCCATAACATAAAAATAACTGTCTTATCAGTATCAGCCAGAATTTTGATATCGGTAACTTATCGGTTATTGGCCATAACATAAAATATATAATTAATTATATAATTATATAATTATATATAATATATAATTATATAATTAATTATTATCTTATTGGTAATGGCCAGAATTATAATATTGAAATTTATCGATTAATAACCATAACATAATAATAATCTCTTATTTTAACTCTTATCAGTATCAGCAAGAACTTTAATACCGGTGCATCCCTAGCCTGAAGCCAGAGTAAAAAATAATGTCATGTCATGGCAAAATCTGTGCACAAATAATTGTTGAGCACAATCCTAAACCCTTTAGTGGCAACTTTCCTGAACTTTGATAAAAAGTTTATTTCACTATTAAGAGCTCTTGTAAAAAGAGACACACTGGTATGTGGTTACATTTTATTTCATCAGAATTCATGTCTCTAAATGTTTTTAGTACAAGAAACATTGACATTAAAAGTGGACAAAAATAAAAGTCACAAGTGTTAAAAAGGGAATATTTTTTAATAGATTGTTTGCACCTTTAGCCTCTAATTGCAATATTACAATTACAAATTGTGCAAATAAAGAGCAAAAAGGTATTGCTGTCCAAATATTTAGGAGCTGTCAGTTGATTGCAGCACTGTGGAGGCGAGTAAGAGCCTCCCAGAGGGAAATGAGGTAGGTGTAATGCGGGCTTGGTACAACAAATCTAAAAATCTAAGTGAAGACTTTTAGCTTCAGAGACACATGACTTCGGAGGCTCTAGAGACTGGATGATTGCAATAAAAAGTTAATGGTTCTCTTCTACAGTTAAGTGGCATTTATGTGACTGTTAATTCTAAATATTATTTATATAATTGCACTCAGTTAATCATGATGTTTCTTATGCAACATTAACGTCATTCACTTCATTCTAGGCTCTTCTGTTCTCCTAATGGGAAATAATCACCTGCTTTAAAAATCACTAAACTCATAAGATCGTGCACTGACAGCGTTTGCTTAAGAAATCATAGAAACCCGTTGGCACCTGGATTGTTCCCAGTTGGTGTTTAATACAGTCTTTCAGAGAGAAGCACTTTGAATGGGTTCCAGAGCGCAGTCACTGATTGGATCTCCATGCTTCGGTAATGAAACCCACCATAATGAATGCTCTATTCACTTCACATAATGAAGCCCCTGATAATGTGAACCAATGCGTCACAGCTGGACACTGACAGAGGGTATAAAAGAGCAGCCTGTCATGGCACATCCCTCCCTGATTCATTTACATTCACCCATCATTCCTGCTATGTAACAATTAGCTACTACATCCGATAAAAGCAGATTTTTCTTCAAGGTTATGTTACGTGTTCCTGTACTGTACATTTTGTGTATACCTCTGTTTGTCTCTTCGCATTGTAACCTAGGGCTGTGTGATATGGAAAACAATTTCATTTCGCTATTTATTTTTTTATTAAAACTTTTCTTAAGGAGAGACATTTAATTTCTCATTTCTTGTGCTAATACCTCTGGGAAGTCTGCATGATGATGACTACGGCTCAGTAGTTTCTGATACTTTAAGTGTCAAAGTTAATAGAGCACCCGACAGTAATATGGAAATTTTGGATATCCCAACAGCCATTTCACAGAAATGTTGATTAATTGAAGACCTTTCGTTGAGGAAAATGACATTTTGTAAACCATCTGCATAACCTGTGAGGTACAGAGATAAACTTGTGCATTTAAATAACCCTCTGCAGTTTTCTGTCTCTCAACTCCTCAGTTCATTTACATTAAAGGAGCTTACAGAATAAACAGTTGTATGTATGAGGACCTTAAATTACAAAGCACTACATCCCATAATCCTCCTGAAGCTTACGTTATTCTGTATTTTAAGAATTTAAATCCAAAAATGATTACTGAAGTGGCACTTTTGGAAGTTTTTTAGAATGAAAATTGTGTCATTATTTTCTCACCAGCATGACTTAATTTATTCAAGCAAACACCAAAGGAAACATTTGGCAGAATATTAAAACAATGCATTTCCAAAAATGGGAGGAAAAAAATATAATAATAATAATAATAAAAAATTGTGCTATATTACAAATCTTCTAATGGCTTTTTAAATAGCTTTGACATCCCACAGAAGAAAGTCACACCGGTTTAGAATAATGTGAGGTTAAATGATGTAAAAGAGGATAGAATGTTCATTCTTAGGTGAATGATCCCTTTAAGATTTGTATTCTACACCAAACATTAATTTTGCAATTAAAAAAAATGACTCCATAGTTGCGCTCATGCTTAATCATGTTGCCATTTTCACATTGTGTTTAGTGGCAGATTTTAGAGGTGAATGCAGAATTACACTGATCCATGAAGTACTCACTATAAACTGCTCCACATCTCTTTCCATGTTAGCAACATCATGTGAGGCATCATGTGAGCAACAACTTTAAAACCAGCATCCTTAGCAAGGTGGAAAGATTCACACACAGCCCGAACTAAAGAAACCAATAGGGACATTAAATTGTTCAAAAGTGACAGTAAAGACAATAAAAATGCTACAGAGGGTTTCTAAAGTTTTTGCAAAACAAAATTTAAATCACCAAAACTAATTTTGAATGGCCATATGGCTGGGTAAAAAAATATTCATTTTCTTATTATTTATGTTTTTAACAACGTCAAAATTTTAATCCAATTCAGACGGTCAAGGTGTAATAATATGTAAAATTTATTAAAAAGAATATAGAGAACAGAAACCACAAATCATAACTTGGAAATAAAGTTCTGGATAATAATAATAACAACCGTCAAATATAGAAAATGTAAATCCAATGTTAGTACATTTTTAATAACAATCAATTTATGATGGACTGAACCCAACCCAGTATTAATCAAAACATTAATACAATTGTAATTAAAACATAAACAATTATTCTGTTCGAATCAAAAGTACCAAAATATTAAGTATTAAAATTTAAAATATCAAAGTATCAGAGTATCAAAGTATCTGAATTTCAAGGTATCTGAATTTGAATAAAAACCTGTAAGAGTTCTAAGTCTGAGTCTAAGAGTTGTCGAGTGAAGCCAAAGAAGAGGAAGTGAGCTGAAAAGATAGAGAGACCAGAGTCTCAGAAAGTCAAAACCCTATTCTATTTTGCAGAGTCTATCTTATATACTGTTGTTCTAGACATAAGTCATCATCTGGCTATCACTAATAACACCTGACCTTTAAAAATAGTCTAATCAATGTCTCGATTTTGGACTTCTTCCTCTTTTAGATTCAAAGTATCATACTGATAATTCTAAGAAATATTGATACAAAAGAACAATACATGCAGTTCAACCTCATATGCAAAACAGACTCAGCTGACTACGCAGTTAGAAATACTGTGAAATTACATATGAAATATACCATAAAGTTTACCAAAAACATTTTTCAATATAAAAATGAAACCTGTTAATATATATATATATATGAGACAGATCCTTACCATGAAATATTAATTTTTAACTTTTGAAATGAAACTTATCATTATGAATAGAACACATTCTGAGTACGTGACTTCTTAGAATCTCTCAACAACACTTGGGTTTAATTTAAATACGTGGACTTCTTCTCAGAATCTCTATCACCACGTGGATTTCTTAGAATCTCCACACACCAATCCCCCACTCGAGTCTTATCAAAAGACTCGCCACAACCTTTTCCTTAAATCAAAACCAAAAAATACAGAGTAATTCAAAAGAAAAATACATGATGCATACATGAAAATATAGAAAATCAATAAAACAATTTCAGATAGATAGTACTGTAGATACCTCTCTAACCCCAGCTACCTTAAAATTAACAAAGATCTTCACCAAGATGGCCAGACGAGAACTCCTAAGGAAATTCGACCCCTGGCGTCCCCTGGACTTTTGCTGGGTTGAGGACTTACCACAGCCTTCCATCTTTCCCAACTCTAAACTCTATCATCGTTCTTTCTCTTCTTTGCCCTTGGGAGATAGTAGTTGAAGATATTTGTCCTTATGGTACCATGTCGTTAATTTCCAAACTTTCGTTGATCGTTTTCAACATCTCATACCTTCCCTTACCCTTCACCTGCAAGGTATAGATTTCCTCATCACTACTGGTATAAATGGGAGAATAAGAATCTCTTTGATCAACAATCTTTTAAGGCATCTTAATGTAGGAATTTGTAAATCTATATATATCTATCAGCTGGTAGACTTTAGCAGAGGTCTCTCAGATGGCGTAGAATTAGTTAACGAGTAATGTTATGATGATGCGATGAAACACTGATGTCCAGCCACGAGCACAGCAACCACTCCCAGAATGTCAATGAGCTGCACTGTTGCAGAAGTCACATCAAAGAGTCACCCTTAGAACCAGTCGTGTGTGGTAAATATTTGCAGAATATTTCTGTGACAGCATGCACTCGCACCTATTAGAGATATAGAATAGTAGGAGCAGAAATGTTTGGATAAAAACACAACAAAAACATACACAACGACACATAGACAACCAAACAGGACAACACCAATACACACAAACATAAACACCATGGTTTTCAGTCTCTCTTTTTTTTTATTTTTTTTTTTTTATTATTATTAACACAACAGGTCCGGATGGAATCATAGTTGAGAACCTAAAGAGAGGAAACAATTAGTCATTGTTCTTCCTTAGCAGCCATTCCTCGGATATAAAATACTGCACCTGTTGGACTAAATCACATTAGAAAGATAATTAGTATCAGCAAGCGGCGACAGAGGCTTCACTTGTGCAAGATGCATCCATCGAGTCAGCCCTGGCTCGATTTCAACAAGAAGAAATGTTGGAGTAGTCAACAACACCAAATAAGGACCCTCATACCTGGAGGACATTGGTCCTAAGTTCCCTATTTTTTGTATCATTACCTCATCCCCCACTTGTACGGGGTTTTTAGCCTTTACATTGAATATAGTGTTTTTAAGATCTCCAGCATGTTGAGCACTGAGGGCACTGAAATGGGCATTCTTCAATGCGCACGTGAGTACTTTAAGATACTCCTATAAAGTGTCCTTCAATGGACCCGAAGGACCTGAGCGCAACAACAGAGCTTTAGGGGAAGGTACAGTTAAAACCCAAAGACCTTTTTAGAAAGAAATTTGACTTATTTGTATTTTTCTTTTTATATGTCTTATACAACTATGATGAATTTTGATTAATTTGTTATATCGTAAAATAAATTAATTGCCATAAACATATATATGTATTATTCTCTGGAAGCCGGGCTAAATGAATAATCGCTGTTATTGCATTCCTGACATAGGTCAGACCCTCAGTCACCTCACAGATACCAAATACAGACATTACTTATAACCTAAATCCCAGTAAAGATACCCCTATTTTATGAAAACCTATCATTCCCGAACCATGGTGCAATGAGAGGGACTGAAAATCCAATATACCCTTTCAGAGCATCTGGAAAAATACCCATGATCAGAAGGTAACGAAATAAAGTCCAATTGTAAATGTGTGAATGGTCCTCGCGGGAGAGGAGTGTGACCATTTGGGATTTTACCTTTTCCAAATTATAGCTTCGTTTTGCAAACAGTGGATACATCTGGACAGTCTATCCTTCACAGTTTGTAACATCTCTGACCAAAACCATGTTTGTTGTAACATAGCATGTGTTTTCTGAACCCCTTGGTGTGCAATGCTGTGGTACAAATCAATTAGTTCAGTTTGATATCCGCTAGGCGGAACGACTTTTCATTCAGAGCATAAACCCCTTCTTCAGTTAAGGTAGCTCCTAATTTCTGACACATTTCACGATCCTCAGTTGTGTACAATTTAGATAAAGTTTTGGAACCCGTGCAGTCAGGATGAACAGGGAAAATAACAGCTACTTCCTCAAGTGCCACACCCTTTGCAGCTTCTCTCGCAGCCTTACCAGCTTGAGAGTTTCCTTTTGCCAACCAATCATTGAATGTACTGTGACCTGTGACTTTACATACCGCGACACTGTTTGGTGGAATTTCCTCACACGTGTCAAGAATTTCTTTAATCACTGTTTGATGACTTATTGGAGTACCCGCTGTGGTCAAATAACCACGATGTTTCCAAACAGGGCCATAACTCTGCACTACATGGTGGCTGTATGCACTATCAGTAAAAATATTTACATTAGTGGAGCTATTTTCACCTGCAGTTAGTTTAAGAGCCAGATTTAAGGCAGCTTTCAAAGCATGCAATTCAGCTATCTGAGCACTTCCTCCCCGAAGCGACCCCTCAGCCAAGACCTCGCCCGTCTTCCCCTCTACTACCGCCCAGCCCGCATAGCACGTGTCACCCTCGTAGAAACTGCTGCCATCCACGAACATGTCCAGAGAATCTGAAAACGGTTCATCTCTGACAAAATGTCCCCTGTCACAAATAATTACCTCGGCGCAGTCATGTGCACTCCCCTCATTCTCCATTAGGGAGGCAGGATTTGTCCAGTTGTCTGCAACAACAGTGAGCTGAGGGTTCATGAGAACAGTTTCCCATTTTGCATGTCGTTGATTTGAAATCGACTTTATTTTTGTCTCTGTGAGCAGGCGTAGAAACCGATGTGGAGAGTGAAGGATCATCTGATTGTAACCGACTATGGGCTCAGTGATCTACAACGCCCACTCAGCACAGTCCAAGGTCATCAAACACGGCATCTGTCCATTCATGGAAGAAGGAATCAAAGTTGAATAATACCCAACAATGCCATAACTTCTGTCACCTTTACATTGTCCCAGCACACAGTTATAAGCACTTGGGCCAACATGTGTCCATACATGGAATGTCTTTGTCATGTCGGGGGGATATAACGCGGGAGAGGAGAGTAAAGGACTCAGCCATGTCTGCTGTCCACTCCAAAGGCGAAGCACCCGGAAGGCCTCCTTTAAGAGCCTCTGTTAGAGTTTTAGCCAAATCAGAAAAATCTGGGATATACATCTGATTAAAATTAAATAGCCCCATTAATGATCTTAAACCAGTAACTGTGGTTGGCTTATTTAATTGAGTGATGGCTATGACCCGGTCTGGAAGAAGTCTCTTTCCCTCACGACCTATACTTTGACCTAAAAAATGTAACTTCCGATTGAAACAATTGCAACTTTTGTTTGTTTAAGAGGAAACCCGCCTCTTGGAGTATTTTCAACAACCGAGTGAGTACACTCAAGTGTTGTGCTTTGTCTAGAGATGCGAGAAGAATGTCGTCACAATATTGAAAGGCAAATCTGTATTGATCTTCTTCTCTGATAGGACAAGACCAAAAACCATTGGTTATGTCTACTGCGCTAAAATAGCAATGGTTTGGAGAAATGTCATTGAGGATGGTTGACGGTTAGCAACAATAGGAATTATTTTAGGAGTCACAGCATTCAATGCGGTGTAGTCTATAGTTAACCTATAGCTACCATCTGGCTTTTTTTTTATTTTATTTATTTTTTTTCACACAGGCTGCATAGGTAAGTTCATTGAGGAAGTACACCTTACCAAAATCCCTGATTCCTGAAGCTGGTTCACAATTTCCTGTGCAACTCACTCTGTTTCTCTCCGAAGAGGATACTGGAATACTGGAGGATGTATAGGACCTAAAACATTCAAAGGTTCAATCCTGCAAAGACCAAAATCAAGTTTAGAAGTTGACCACAAATTTGGAAATTTCTCAGCGCAATATTGTATCACTGAGGAATCAGTAGACTCCTTTTCATTAGCTGTGATAGCTCCAAGGCTTAATTTAGGAATTCCAGTTTTATTAAACACTGGTATGGAAATTAGTAAATGCTGACTAATTAATTGACCCCTAGTCAGCAAAACATCTGCTTCCAATTTACTCAGTATATCCATTCCCATTACCATGCCAACTTGGCTTTCTCCAACCCAGAATTGCACCCAAAAAGGCTGTTCAAATGGATATATTATTAGAGAAATCAATAGAGACTGTGTGAAAAGACTGCGACCAGATATACCTTGAAGATGCATTTGTTTGTTTAAGGCAAATTAATATCAGTTACCGAGACGCAGACCCAGGGGCCCAAAAGAATGTAGCTATCCTGGCTTCCTAGGTTAGAATGTAAAAATGGACGAGGGTCTTCGTGCTCATATAAAATGAAGGCCACTATGTGTCAGTCTGTATTCTCAAAAGCTCTTGTCAGTTTTTCAACCTGCTTCCAGGTCAGCACCCTGCTTCTCTGCACCAGGGTTATTTTTAAGCACAATCTCGAGGAAGTGGTTTTGGTGTCTGCTGTTGTTGAAAAGAGGAACTAGGCTTTCTGAAAGCTCTAAATTTCGATCAGGGCACCTGTTTGCGTAGTGACCATCACGCTGGCAATGATAACAGCGAAATGCTGGAGCAGAGGTCTGACCAACTGCAGCAACTAGTCCCTTCTTTTGTTGTTCCACGATGTCTTGAGCCCGTGTCCCCCATGCAACAAAAGAAGATCAGTCAATAATTGTTGACAGAGAAGAATGAAACAACTGTGTAAATTTAGCATTCATATTTAACTGCGCAGTATGGAGCATGATTGGAGAATCTAAGTCAGGCCCCCATCGTGCGGCCACAAATTCTTTCAGTGCCTTTGTGAATCACTCAGAGTAATCAACAAATGGTTCATTAGGACCCTGCCTAATCATTGTCACATTAGTGAAAGTTTGAATTCCATTTCCAATTATACGCTGTACTTCAGTACGCAGCACTCTGTACTGAGTTGCGTAATCATCTTCATTCGCTGGTGGCTGTAAAGGAGGGGTGAGATGATCTGTCCCGTGTATGTAGACGGGCAGACTTGCTCCCAAATTGAATACGGATCTTTTATCTTTTACTGCTAGGCGGTTGGCTCTTGCCATTACCCACAAACGATCCCAAAATTCAGAATTGGTACTGGTACTGTTATATTTCATGAGTGGCAGTATATTTACAATACTAGTCAAATCTCGCACACCCATAGATCGATAAACCCCCACTTGACCAGCCGCTGTCGATTCCTGATCAATTTCACTATAGCGGGGTAGTTTTGGACGCAGTTTCACATACTCGCCCCACTCATCCTCAGTTTCCTCCAGGTGCCCAGGAGAAATAGCTGCAACCTGTATACTACCGTTTTCAGAAACATTCGTCACATGTCTCCCTGCCTTGGCAATCGCTGCTTTCAGTTTTGAAGCATATTCCTGCCAGCTATAAATATCATCGATTTTAGGAACTCTCCCTGTATCTGCTCTTGGTTCCTTAGTTACAATGTCTAATAAATCTCACATATCTTGCGTAGCATCTCTAGTGGCTTGTGCCAGTTTATCCACATAAACTATTCTTCCATTGCGATATGTTAAAATACCTTTTGCTTGCACAATCCTCAAACAACACAAAACTTGTGCATATTTCTTTTGTTTCTTAGGATCATTATCTTATTATCTTCCTTCATCACCCCGAATTCACACTGCCTACAGACCCCATATTTCTTGCCATTTTCTCTTTATTCATCTTTTCTGTTTAATCTTTTCTTTATTTCCGATGCCTAACATCGCTACTTGAGCAGTGAGAGTTTCGTTAAGAGCTCCTTTTACATACACATGAGCCATTACTTTGTGTGTTGACACCCCCAACAAAGAAAAAGTTTTATTCAATTCAGATACACTCAATTAAATACACTTAATTAAATTCACTTAATTAAATTCACTTAATTAGATTGTTAAATTTGGTGTTCTCTTTACTCTTAATTTGTTTAATTTGATCAGCCGTCTGACAGTTATAACAATTATACAAAATTGAAAGCCAGTCACAATGTGGTATTCTGCCACAGTCAAACAATTGTCAAAATATATGGATTTAGAATTTAGTCGCAAGGTGGAATTCTGCCAGTGTCAAGACTGCCGAGTCCATCCCAGAGCCTATATCAAAACAGAGAATCGACATACAGATCTGACCAGCACGCTGCAGTAACCCCTGACAGCGCGTGTCTCAAAAACTGTTGCGCTTCAGTAAACCCTGAAAGCGCCCGCAATACACCTCCGGTAAACCCCGCAAAGTGTACTTGCTACGCAGAATTATCTACACTGTCGGTAAACCCCTTCAGTGAACAACACATTTAATGCCGCAAATCGCCGTTCTCAAACACAGAGCGCGCGCTCATTCCTCACACACGGTTAAACCACCGTACCGCCCCAAATTCGTTCTCTTGCTGCAGTCAAGAAAAATGAACGAAATGGGTCCGCAGATATAGCTCTTAGACTCGGCAGGTTTGCACAACAGAAGCCCATAAAGAGAATTAGATGAGCAACTCACCTCTCTTTATCTTTCCTTGCGATGCATCAAATATACTTCAAGGATCGATCAGTATCCCAGCGGTGCCTCCATTAACTGATGCAAAATTTAATCCAATTCAGACGGTCAAGGTGTAATAATATGTAAAATTTATTAAAAAGAATATAGAGAACAGAAACCACAAATCATAACTTGGAAATAAAGTTCTGGATAATAATAATAACAACCTTCAAATATAGAAAATGTAAATCCAATGTTAGTACATTTTTAATAACAATCAATTTATGATGGATTGAACCCAACCAGTATTAATCAAAACATTAATACAATTGTAATTAAAACATAAAAAATTATTCTGTTCGAATCAAAAGTACCAAAATATTAAGTATTAAAATAATATTAAAATATCAAAGTATCAGAGTATCAAAGTATCTGAATTTCAAGGTATCTGAATTTGAATAAAAACCTGTAAGAGTTCTAACTCTGAGTCTAAGAGTTGTCGAGTGAAGCCAAAGAAGAGGAAGTGAGCTGAAAAGATAGAGAGACCAGAGTCTCAGAAAGTCAAAACCCTATTCTATTTTGCAGAGTCTATCTTATATACTGTTGTTCTAGACATAAGTCATCATCTGGCTATCACTAATAACACCTAACCCTTTAAAAATAGTCTAGTCAATGTCTCGATTTTGGACTTCTTCCTCTTTTAGATTCAAAGTATCATACTGATAATTCTAAGAAATATTGATACAAAAGAACAATACATGCAGTTCAACTTCATATGCAAAACAGACTCAGCTGACTACGCAGTTAGAAATACTGTGAAATTACATATGAAATATACCATAAAGTTTACCAAAAACATTTTTTAATATAAAATGAAAACCTGTTAATATATATATATATGAGACAGATCCTTACCATGAAATATTAATTTTTAACTTTTGAAATGAAACTTATCATTATGAATAGAACACATTCTGAGTACGTGACTTCTTAGAATCTCTCAACAACACTTGGGTTTAATTTAAATACGTGGCACATCCTCATAAACACTCTGTACGCCGATCTCAAGTCTGGTGCAACCGTAGGCCAGCATGTCACTTTAGTGTCTCTTTAGGCAGTAGTCCGGTCTGGTCTCAATCGTGTTACTGCGTTCAGAGTATCTGGGGAAAAAAAATATAAACTCAGAAATTCTGATACTATCTTATATATGCATGTATCTTGTTCAATTTTTAAAGAAATTAATAGGGACATTAAATTGTTCAAAAGTGACAGTAAAGACAATAAAAATGCTACAGAGGGTTTCTACTTAAAATAAATGCTGCTTTTTATTTTTTCATTAATTGTAATAATCCAGTGAGATTTTTGTATGCACAAGGAGTCTGACAGCAGCCAGTGCTCCACACAGAGATCTGATCTCATCATCATCCAGTCCATCTGGAATGACATGAAGAAACAGAACAAACTGAGACAAACTAAACCCAGAAGAACTGTGGCAACATCTCCAAGATGCTTTAAGAAACCTACCTGCTACACTACTGTTAAAAGTTGTAGGCACTTGTGTAAAAATGCTGTAAAATTAGTATGTTGGTCAAAATAATGTCATAAATAGATTTTCTTTATCAGTTAACTTCTATTAACTAAATTAAATCAACATTTGGTCTGAATATCATTTGCGTTTAAAGCAGCTTTTGCCCTAGGTGCACTTGCACATAGTCTTCCAGGTAGCTTTGCAGGTAGGTTTCTTAAAGCATCTTGGAGATGTTTCCACAGTTCTTCTGGGTTTAGTTTGTCTCAGTTTGTTCTGTTTCTTCATGTCATTCCAGGCGGACTGGATGATGATGAGATCAGATCTCTGTGTGGAGCACTGGCTGCTGTTAGACTCCTTGTGCAAACAAAAATCTCACTGGATTATTACAAGTAATGGCAAAATGAATGTTTGAAAATGTAAACTGATATTTCCTACTGACACACTAAAGCAAAAGATAGAAATAACTGACTTAAAACCATTTTTTGGCTAGTGAAAATACTTGTGTTATAATAATTTTGGCCACCACTGCAAATATATATGTATGCATGCATGTATGCAAAAAAAACAAAAACTCTGTGTGTGTGTGTGTGTGTGTGTAATGTCTGATTGGACTACAAAACAAACAAAAACTCTTTTAAAATGGCTTTTTTTAAAAGACTTCTGAATAAAATTAAAAAATCCTATTATAAAAATCCTATATAAAAATTCCTATTACAGTTTCTGATGATAATATAAAAACGATTATATGACTGAGCTGGTTTCAATTGGCCAACTGTACTGGCTTGCATCAATAAAATAACAATTCTGAAATGCATGGTTTTTGGCTTCCTGTCACGCCTGACATTGTTCTGAAGTCTTAATGGATGTTTAATAGCCCAAAAACTCTTTCTGTCCATTTAGCTCCTGTTTCTTTCTCCAGTTTTAGACAATGTAGTTATGAAACCAACAGAGCATTTCTCATTTGTTTTTAATTCTCTTTATTTCTCTCTCCCTAACACACTCACACACACACCCTCTGCTGAGATAAGCAATGTGCCTGAAATCGAACTGTTGTCTCGCCAATCTCTGGCTGATTAGCCGCCGGAACAATTATGGCAATCGTGTCATCTTAACAAACCCGCTGATAAGCTGTGGTGTGCCGATAATCCTGTGGACCTCTGCCTACGTGCACACACACACACAAACACACATGCACACTCTCTCTTATCAAGAAAATAAATAACACAAAAACACAGTAATAAACTAACAGCGCCCTGCAGTGGCAGTCTATCTTACAATCATCCCCTTTGCCTTTCATTCTAACTTCAAAACGTCTGTTTTCCTCAGGGAGCTGATGTCACCAGGGTGGTCAACAGCATCTTAGTCACCACTTGTTCAAAACTTATGCAAAAAACGTTTTTGAAAAGATATCAAATCTTATCAAACAAAAAGATATACTTTTTAAAAAAATTTGTTTGGTGAGGTTAGTTGCACAGAAATCACATACGTCACATACATATTTAAACTGTCTTAGGCTAATGGTCAAAGTGAAAAGATTTGCTTTGTTAGACATAAATGTGCAAGTTAATGCCAACTAAACTGTTAAATTACATATCAGGAGATGTGACTAATAACACACTTTATCTTGTCATCATCATTTAAGCAAAGAACCAAAATGCCACATTCTGTCTTATTGTTCTGTGACTAGGCAGAAAGCAGAGCCAATGCAGCTGCTCTGATAGTTGAAGACCGGTCCAAAAGCCTCCCAACACTGCCATGCAACCAAATTTGCTCACCAGGAGGTTTTTGGCACAATATTTTAACTGATCCAAGGCCTGCATTTTTTCATTTTGCTTATACTGACTATTATCCAACACCAAAAACACTGGTCCCAGGTCAGAGCTTATTAACTAGTGATTTTCCCCAGACACACATAAGACAACACAGCTGCTCCATCCCCTTTGCTTTTATCTAACTCTTGTAATTTAATTCCTACACTTATCGACTGATCTTGAACCAGTTGTGTAATGGGTTAAAAACAAGTACATTCATGCACAATTACTTCTGAAGAAAATGTTAGTAGGCATTCATGATCCTGGTCACATAAGTCTCTGGTCAATATAATTAATTTTAGTATGTTCAATTTATCTGTATTAGTTGATATTGTATGTATGTATATATGTGTGTGTGTGTATGTATGTATGTATGTATGTATACTGGATATTTATCACCCAGTTTTTACATTTAGACTGCCTTTGTCATCATCAAATGCTCACTAATAATTTATTAAGACTGTTAAATGCACCCATTTGTAACCAAGAAATATTCTATTTCTGATTAATGTTTCTGATTTATATTACTTTTCTGTAATTTTTTTTATGTACACAGGGTTATAAAAACTGTTCTGTGTATGGTTGTGTAAGGCCAATAAATTTGAATATTATGATTTTGTGAAGCCTACATTTTACATTTTTATTAAAATTTCAAGCAACATTTGATGATATATAACTGAAATTAGTCCAATTAATTATTACAAAGACAAGCAAAATCGTGCCACAAAGGATTTTGTCTTTCCTAAGGCACCCACATATTCTATTTCTTATTTGTTATTTTTTTATATATATATATTTCTTTATTTATGATGTTTTTATCTTTTGTGTTCATTTTATGCACAGGGTTATAAAAAAAATTCCATTGACTACATGTCGTACTGCGAATCTTTGTGTGTTTCCAGTAAAATTTAAGTGATGCCTAAATTCACTTAATTAATACTTTCAGTTTTTAGTGTTATATTTTTAATTTAAACAAAATCGTACAGAATTTTAATATCAGCTCTAATACACACACACAAACACATATATGTATATACACATTTTAAACTTAATTTCAAGCAATATTTGATGATACATATACAAACTAATTCTTAGAAAGACAACCCCATTATGCCACAGAGAATGTTGTCACCGACTGGTGATGGACTGTTCCTTGCCCTCACCTGGTGCTAAGAAATTTGTGCCATGAAACTCATAATTAAGGGTGGCCTGATTCTATCAGTCATAGACAAGTTTATTATGTGGCGCTGGTACCTGACAGCTTCAGTGACGTTGTTGGACGTGTGTCCTGACAGCGCGTCGTGGAGGTTACGGATGAAATAGTCCCTGTACTCCTCCGGCAGAGCCATGAATGTGCCTCCCATCACAATGAACTCCACTTTATCCACACTGTGACCCAGCTGCTTAAGCTAGATGTGCAAACACAGCAGCATAATGACATTAACACCATCTTATGAGTGGAAAATATGAGAGGATCATCAACTTTGCAGATGTACACAGTAAAATCAAAACCATTAAGTAGCTTATGATCCATTATGATTTTAACTGTACAATGCCAAAAATGCTGCTTATGAATATTAACAGTGAAGATGACTCACCTGTTCTACTCGGTGCCTAGTCTGGAGGTAGGGATCGTATCATGCACGGATGGCTCTCATTGACGTGGGCTGGGTAAGAATAGACAATCAAAATGAAGTGTATGGCATAACATCAGTGCAAAACTCATAAAAACGTGTGATAGCATGGCAGTGGGATACAGAAGGATAATTACCTCATATCCTGTGTAAGACTGTGTGGAATATTCAAAATCCGAGTCCGGACCCCCAGGGCAGTAGCTGTTTGAGCAAATGAAAACAAATACATGCTACACCTACATCAAACCTGAGACCAGATTTATCATTATATTTTGCTCCTAAAAGCTTTTCCACCGACTGATACACAATGCTAATTGCTTAAACCAGATGCAAGTCCACAGGGAATATGTACTGTAAAAGGTTAATGCTGTTCTATAGGATGAATAGTTTGTGCTGTAGAATTAGTCATTTGTATAAAAACATGGGCTGAATGAATAAATGTACACTACTGTTCACAAGTTTAGGGTCGGTCAGAATTTTTAATGTCTTTTAAATAAAACATACAGTAAAACAGTAATAGCAGGAAATATTATTACAATTTAAAATGTTCTCTATTTTAACAAATTAATAATTAAAACAAAACTAAAATACAAATGTAACATAATATTTCAGAAATCATATTTATTAATGATAGCAAACCTAAGTTTTCAATGTGACATGATCTTTCAGAAATCATTCTAATATGATCTGGTGCTCAAGAAACATTTGTTAACATTATCAGTGGTGAAAGCAGTTCACCTGATTAATCTTTGTGGAAACTTTGATTTAAAAAAAAAACAATTTTTTTTTTAGTTTTTAATGAAACGTTAAAAGTTAAAAAAGTTAGAAATAAGTTATAAAGAACATTTATTTGAAATAAAAGTACTTTACAACATTATAAATGCCTTACTCTCACTTCTGATCCATTTAATGCATTCTTCCTCAATAAAAGTATTAATTTCTTTAAAAAAAAAATAATAATAATAATTTTACCGACCCCATACTTTTGAATGGTAGTGAAACGGAAATCAAGGACACTTTATTTCAGTCATACTCACACACAGATGTTGCCTGTGAAACTGATGTGTGGGCAGCGATGAGGCTTGCACATCACAGCGACAACAGCAATCTACAAAGAAATATTAAATCAAAGTCTGTGCAGCTGTTTAATTTCTACATTATGATATCTTTACACCACCCCAATACAAATAGCAAATGACCAACAAGCCATCCTTACCCCACTAGCAGTACGTATGGGTTTGGCTTTAAGTTTGGGTACCAAGGCTCTTCGGTAGTGAGGCGGCACTGCAGCAATGATGTCCACCAGCCGTGGCTGTGCAGAGAGACCATATTTGGCTGATGTCTTCGTCTTGACTCTATAAAAACACCAGCTCTCTTAGTTTACCATTTTCCAGTGAGAAAACAGTGTTTTAGAAACTTAAAAATGCACTGACTTGTTAAGGTTAACATCTTTTCCCTGTTCATGGGCCAACTGCTTGATGACATCTGCGATTGTCATCATCATCAGTTCTGCACGGCTCAAGTCAACTGATAAGGACACAGACAGATAATGTAAGAGAAACACTGGCTTCTACGCATAATGTTTCTCAGCAGAATGCAGGTACTGTTAAGGACTAATTAAAGGCCAGAACTAGTTACTCTGGATGCACTGACAGCTTTGATTGTTCAGACTTTTTATCATAAACTTACATTTAACCCAAAATGCTTTCCAAACATATATCCTGACAGATACTTTTGTTGTACTTTGGAAGTAAAAAGAAAACATTAGAGGCTACCTTCCAGATTAATGTTTCCTTAACAAAACATATCCACAAAAAACAAAAACAAACAAAAATACAATAACAAATTACATAAAATATAAAAACTATAATAACTAATAATTAACACATAACAAAAAACAACTTACAGATCACATTCCGTATTCATAACAACATGCAGCTAACAGAACACGTTCTGTATAAAATTAGCAAATAATTACTCTTCTTTTTCGGTTTTCCCATCTTGGAAACAAGCTACAAATAGTCCAACTTGTATTTAGTTATACTGTATCATCAAGCTACGGATAAAAATAAAAATGTCAACATCACTGAACATGCAGCACTCTTCCATAAAGCGATTGCGGTGTCGTAAAGCAAAACAAGTAGTACAGTTGTCGTAAAGTTGTCACGCATTTTGCTACAGCAGTTCTGGAGGACCTCGAGTGTTCAGAGTCTTCAGACAATTTGTAACAGAGACATTTTGCCTCACAGGGCTATTGTCTAATATATATCCCACATACTTAGTGATATAGAAATTATATTGTAAGAAAAACATCGTTAGAGATTGTTATGAGCACCTTTAAAGGGTTATTGTAACAGCTACACAGTAAAGTATCGTGAATGTTTCAAAAGTGCCTCTCGCCATCAACTAGAAACTCAGGCTAGTGTGTATGCCTCGACTGATATCTGATTCTCTAACATGTACTGCAATTATAATAATTGCTATGCAGTCTTTTGAAGCTATATTTATCCCATTCATATCTGACTACTGTAGTAACTCGCTATATTTAGGGTGACAGGGATTTGTTTCTACAGCTGTGCAACACTAAACTGAATATTCTGTATCATATTAAGACAACTTTTATGGATTGCATATTTTTAGCAGGCAAGCTATAATAATAATAATAATAATGTTATTGGTACAAATAAAATAATAAAACTAAAACAAATATTTTATTGGTAAAAAATAAAATAAAATAAATAATCAAACCTGTTATGAGCCATGACTTTCTGTAAAACTGCTTTGAAACTCTAGTCTATATAAATATATAAGCCTATATAAACAGACTAATAATAATCTATATATCTATCTATCTATCTATCTATCTATCTATCTATCTATCTATCTATCTATCTATCTATCTATCTATCTATCTATCCAAGGGTTGCGAGTAATTAATAGACATTATAGTCCATGGCGCCATGAAAAATGGCAGTGTGTCAAATAAAAAAAATAAATAAATAAAAAAAAAAACACTTCTTGAGCTTGTGTACATTTGGGTGTGTCCGTCTTAAACGAGGGCGAGGAAGCACCGCAGGCAAATACCGTAGTAATGTAAACGTTAGTCCCTCCTTCTCAGCACAGCTCGGACGAAAGTCTACACTTTAAACCTGATACAGAGTTCCAAGCGATAGTGGCAATAAAAGAATGATAACTCTAGTCTAACAAAGCAGGGCAAGACGTTAAGAGAGGGTCTGTTTTCTCCAGTGCCAGGCAACATCTGCAGCTGTTCTTCCGCAGTTTCCCTGCAACCTTTGGATCTCGTGAGCGCGGTAAAAATATCAATAAACACACCGTACGTCGCACTGCATCATGTATCAGCTTATAAGGAAATTCGTGTTCACCGAATCGCATTGTTTGGAGGAGGACAACACGAAAACTTTCGCGGATTTGTTTGAGAAGTTAGACGCTAATAAAGATGGGAAAGTGGATGTGTCCGAGCTCAAGACGGGCCTGGCTGCTATGGGCTTCTCTATGGGGAAAGGAGAAGCGCAGGTAAATCCAGTTCACTGGCTCACTGTGTTTCTATTGTTGACTCTCTTTTGCTGTAGATCTGGGTATTGGGTGTAGTATAAACCGCATAACCCACTAAACCACGTTGACAGGCGGTTGGGTTCCTATATTGTTCGCATGCTGGAGAAATTTACTATGTAAAATCAACCATTTTGTTCGATGTTGTAGATAATAACAAATGCTTCTAAGCTAAACCTTGTAGTAAAATACTTTAAGTAGTAGTTAAAAGATATGATGGAGAAATTATGCATTTAGTGCCAGCCCACAACCTCCTCCTCCTCCTCTTCTTCCTCCTCCTCTAGTAATATTTGATGCTATTTAAGTGCTAGAAGTCACACAACTTCGACTAAGTTACAGTAAATAACAGATCTGCCTCAACATTCCCCCAGCTGTCCTTTCTTTCAGATAGGGTTTTCCAATCACAGATAGGTAATGCCATTTCCTGTCTTACGCAAGGAAGTGCACTTAAAGCAGAAGGGTGGGTGAAGACACTCCTTTACTGCTCATGCTCATATAAAACATACATTCAGGGCTTAAAGTTCTCAGGCACCATTCCTGATTTCAGGCAAAGAGCACTTTTAAATTTATTCAATACATTGTGCACATTTCCTCCCGGACAACTTTTCAGGCCTCAGATCTTTTCTTGCTTTAAGCCCTGTACATTCCATTATCTGATGGCATTCCTTACCCCTGAGATAGATGATATTATCCCACCTCGCCTAAACAAACGAGACTCACTATCAGTTCAAAGACAGAGAGTGTGCCTGCAAACTCATCAGGTGACACAGATACATTATACTGTTTTTCTTGTTTTGTCCATACTGATTTCAGAGAGGAATTTGCTTGTCGAATTGCTTTTTAGATTTGTATTACCTACATTTCTGCGTTGTAGAAGTGTGAATTGCATCTGAATGACAACACAGGGTGGCAGTGTTTCTAAAGCCGACAGTGCTGTCAGAACAAACTAAGCTGGGACTGTTTGAATATGAAATGAGGGCTAAAGGGCTTTTTCTGAAATCTAGCATAAGGTTTAGAAATTATTGTTTGCAGAGAATCTGTGCGATGTGCATAAATATTAATGTTTATGTTTAGGTTCAGTACTCAGTGATGCACATTTACCAGGAACCTCATGGACTGTTTATGTTTCTCTCTTACAGAAAATTTTTGCCTCTGGAGACACTGATAAGGATGAAGGCCTGGACTTTGAGGAGTTTTCAAAGTATCTGAAAGAACACGAGAAAAAACTCAGACTGACCTTCAAGAGTCTGGACAAAAATCAGGATGGTAAGATTGAAGTATACTGTACTGTATGTGTTTTGCTCTCCTTTTTTTCAGGACTAATCCACTAATCCGTTTTAACCATTAGATTCATAGGATCATTTGTACCCTAAAACCTCTTTATGTTAAAGCATCAAGGCATCGTAGACAACAACATGAAACAATGTATATTGTGAAAGGTGCTATATAAATGAGTTTGACCTAAAGTCTTACATCCAGTAATGTAAAGTCTTACTTACATCCACTAATCATGCTAATTTAGAGTCAAACTGAAACACTTGTCATTGCACCTTCTGCTTTTGTTGATCACCAAATAAACATTTATTAACAACATTAATTGCATATGCAGGTAGGATCGATGCCAGAGAGATCCAGCAATCATTTAAAGACTTGGGCTTAAACTTGACAGATCGAGATGCAGAGAAGATCCTCCACAGGTACTTCTAAGGCCTGCTCACACCAAGAATTAAATGAATGAAGTCTATTCAGACCATGATCAAAACCCATCCAAGTCTTAATTTCATGTATAGCAAAGCAGCCTATAACTGACTGGACAATAAAGGTTACACTCACTTAAATGCAAAATATAATACACCTGATACTAATTTCACTTGCTTTAATGTAATGATAAAGTCATAGTGTTAACTTGTAAATAGGCCTTTAATCATTTATGCACATTTGTGTTGTCCGTGATTAGTGAAGTACACAACATGCTTGTATAAAGTCTTTGCTTGTAAAATACTCACAGTTAATCGAATTAGTTCGCTGATAAAGTATTGCAGAGAAAGGCAGAGTTTCTTGGAAAATTCTGTGGTTATCATGCAGGAAATGATTAGTAGTTGTTTGAAATGGGATAGAAGTGTCTCAGCAATAGGCTTAGTATTTTTATATATAATTACATACATGTATACAAATATTACATAAAGAAAAAACATTTAATATAGCCTTTCCGGTTCAGTTGACAATTTCATGAGATTCACCCAGTAGGCTCTAGGATAACTTTCACATAGGACATTGTAATCCAGATTCACATGTCTTCTCTAATTTGACCCTTTGTCCTCCAGTATTGATGCAGATGGAACTATGACTGTGGATTGGAATGAATGGAGGGAGCATTTCCTCTTCAACCCAGCAGATGACCTTCAGGAAATCATACGCTACTGGAAACACTCAACTGTAAGTTCCACACAATCATTATATCACATATTGCATACATTTCCATCTGATTTGAATCAGGTATCAGTTACAATGATTACTAGATGCTATGATGACGGCACTGCTTAGTGTAGTCAAACGGTCACATGTCATCGGCCCAGGCAGTTGTCTAGTCAACCACACAGTTCGGTAGCCCTGTAATCAGCTTGGCCAGCCATTTATATCCCTCTGTCAGTGGGGAGTATTGGGGGATCATGGGAAAAGTGTTGAGACGGGAAGGATAACTCATTAAGTGTCAAAAGTTAATGAATGTTACACAAATATTTGTTCAGAGTGCAAGTATTAGGTAAAACTCATCATAAATACGACTTTATTACCTCTAACACAAACCAAAGCCCTATTTTTATTATTTACAATTTAAATAATACAATGTTTGTGGTTGTCCGCTTCTTTTATCTAAAATCTTTTCAGGTTAACTTCAAGTTTTAGACTTAAAATAAGCCAGTCACTTGGTGATTTTCAGATTTTTTTGAGCAGTGCAAGTTCGGCTTGAGTCATCTCAGCCAATTGCAGCGAAGCTAATTTAAGACTGTCCTGTACTGGGATTAGCCCTGAATGCGCTCGTCATCTGACTGCTGCACTGATGGGCAAAGATGAAGAAGTGATATTGTGAGGAGAGCAGGTGAAGCAGTAGGTCTTCATTGCAGTTGTCAGCGTCCACGGCTGGTGTCAGACGGGCTGGCAGCACAGTATCAGAATGGCTTTGCTGCAGGAGCACGAGAGAGAATGGCTCATCATTGATTTTGAGGATGAAGAGGCCGTATATGTGATGGATGTAGATATGGTAGGTCCTCTGATCTGTGTTATTTCATAGAGGCCAAAGCTTTTTTGGCCCAGTGAGCTTTAGCCCCTTCTTATGATATACAGATAGAAAGTAAAAGTATAAAAATAAAAAGTGGTAGAAATTCTCTCTGCTATTAAGTTATATTTCATTTATAAACAGCTGAACTTCTAATTCAAATGACTCACAGTAAATGATGACAGAATATTCATATTTGGGTGGTGTGTCTCTTTAATAAAATGCGGTGTGAGTCTGTGATGCAGTTACATAAGATGACAGTGTTGATGACATTAGATTACACTAACTTGGATTAGAAGCAAGGTTGTAATTAATTGTCCTTTACGAAAGATAAATCTTCAGGGAGTCAGTAGCTGTGCAGTTTGAAAGGTTAAAGGTCACAGTTGGACATGCAATGATGCCAGTGTATCTCCTACTTACTACTGCAGCTTTCACACAGAAACTGTTATGTTTCATGCCTGATGTTTGCCTGTCTCATATTTGCATATTATTTTCATATTTCAATCCAACACTAAGACAAAGAACCTTTTTTCTCAGAGTTCAAATATTGGTTTGAGCCCTAAAAATATGTAATTTATTTGTCATTACGTATGGTTTAGTGTGGTTTAGGAAGTTCCTCTGTATTATACTCGGTTAGTAACTAACTTTACGTCTGTTGTGTGCTAGGTGTTGGATATAGGTGACAGTCTGACTATTCCAGATGAGTTCACTGAGGAGGAAAAGACAACAGGCATCTGGTGGAAGCAGCTTGTTGCTGGGGGCATGGCAGGGGCCGTCTCTCGAACAGGAACCGCCCCCTTGGACAGAATGAAAGTCTTCATGCAGGTGCGGCTAAACCCAAATTTACATTTTTATCTAAAAAAAAAAAAAAAATTTCCTTATCAATATTTATGTTGTAAAATATTTACTCATCCATAAAACAAGATACATTTACTTAAGAATAAAATTGTGTAATAAAAAATATTTTTATGTAGTTACATTTTTTTTTTAATGTAGTTTTATTGGAAAACAAGACAAAACACTTATAAAGAAAATGATTTTGCTGAAATAGTTGCTTCAATAATTTATGATCAGTTGAAATTTGAATCGGGTGATAAATATTATAATGTATTTCATGTAATTAACTTAATATCTCCTTGAATGGCATAATGACAGTAAATCTATACTTTTATAGGTTCATTCCTCAAAATCCAACAAAATCAGTCTGGTGGACGGGTTCAAGCAGATGATTAAAGAAGGGGGCGTGGCCTCTCTGTGGCGGGGTAATGGAGTCAATGTTATAAAAATCGCCCCAGAAACTGCAATCAAGTTCATGGCATATGAGCAGGTGAGAAAATAGAGAGAGAATATTTCTAGCTTTCATCTTAAATATCTAGTCTGATATGATCAATGTGACACTGAGAAACCCACGTTACCAAGAAACCCACAAACTCTCAAAACCACTTCCGCTTTTGTATTTTTCTTTGCCACAATCTTCCTTTTTATCTTTGAGCTATTATTTTTCCTGGTGAAGCAAAAATAAGCAAAAAACGGATCATATTGGTTGAAATGTCAGTTACTAAATATGCAATTGTAGATTATGGATCTGTTTTACTAAATAACGACATGGCTGTGATTACGAAAGCCAGTTGCTCAAGTGACATTGCTTAAGTGTCTTACACAAGCAGCGTGTCAATGAGAGCTATTTTAACAGCAGTCATTCACAAAACCCTGGACTAGTAATCCGGCGTGGAGGACAGAGGATAATTGCAAGGGAGAAGATTGCATTTCCCTTACCTAATGAAAAGAGTGAAATCTGAAATCTCAGTTTTGTTTGGATAAGCTTTTACGTGTTAAATCAGTCTTGCCTAATGTGTTTTGTGTTGTACTTTAACAGTATAAGAAGCTGCTGGCCAAAGACGGTGGGAAAATCCAGTCACACGAGAGGTTCATGGCTGGCTCTCTAGCCGGTGCGACCGCTCAAACAGCCATCTATCCCATGGAGGTTAGAAATGAGACCCTTGGAGATTGATTATTCTCTATGATGTGTTTTGAAGACCGACTAGAATTTTGATTTTGTAGATGTCTATGTGATTTGATATATTATGCTCCAACATTGCCCTTTTAAAATGAACTGTAGCCCTCAGTGGCAATATGACACGTGGTGGACATTTTAAGGTAAATGATTATGATAGTAATTCGTCATTTTTATTGTAGGTAATGAAGACAAGACTTACTCTGAGGAAGACTGGCCAGTATTCTGGGATGTTTGACTGTGCCAAGAAGATTCTGAAGAAGGAGGGAGTGAAGGCCTTTTATAAAGGCTATGTGCCCAATATCCTGGGAATTATTCCGTATGCTGGAATAGATTTAGCAGTGTATGAGGTGAGTACAAACTCTGGAACACTGAAATACCTCAAGATTATATTGTTAGACTATATACCCAGTTTCTGAATATTATATCAGCTTCATATTTTCAGACTAGGTGTTGCACCTCTAGGCATTTTTCAAGTATTTCAGGTCTGTGACCTACTTAAAAATGTAGCAGATGCTTGCATATTTATGTGCAAGAAACATTTATAAAAGATTTTTTAAAGAAAATGTATTGGAATCATACTTTGCATTTCTTATAAATCAATATTTCTCAGATTTTTTTTTTATTTTATTAATCTGAAGTGCAAAAACACAATTTTTAGGCATGTTTTCTGTGATTATTAATAAAATGGGCAATCCTTGCAGTTGTTTCCCTCATTGATGGGTGGTCGAAACGAAACATGAATAAATGTAATTTTGACTCTCTCTCTCTCTCTCTCTCTCTCTCTCTCCAGACCCTGAAGAATGCCTGGTTGTCTCGCTATGCTAAAGACACTGCTAATCCAGGAATTCTGGTTCTTCTCGGCTGTGGGACCATTTCTAGCACATGTGGCCAGCTGGCCAGTTACCCTCTCGCCCTGGTCCGCACACGCATGCAGGCCCAGGGTAAATATTGAGACCAGAATATGCACACTAGGATATGTCAGTTTTGCACTGCGATTTGCCTAACATTTTCCTTTTAATCTCCCCAGCATCTATGGAGGGATCGGAGCAGGTATCCATGTCCAAGTTAGTGAAGAAGATCATGCAGAAAGAGGGCTTTTTCGGGCTTTACCGTGGGATCCTGCCCAACTTCATGAAAGTGATCCCAGCTGTCAGCATCAGCTATGTTGTGTATGAGTACATGAGGTCCGGATTAGGCATCTCAAAATGATCAATGTCTTGCATTTTTATACATGCACAAAATTTGTACCACCTCTCTTTGAAAACACCCTCCATGATGGGACAAATATATAAATATATCACCTCTGGGAAAAAGCCATGATGGTATCTTGCATTGAGGCTGGGGCCCAACCTAATTCATGTTTACATATATAATTGTACTTGGATATGTAATTAATAAATTTCTAAAATATTCTATATTCGTCCCTGACCACATCACTGAAGCCATTGTGAGCCACTGCACTATAATGTTTTACAGTATCAGTCTCAGTTTTACAGATAGATTGATAGACATGGAAATCTGCCTTTTTGCATAAAGTAATTATACCTAAATATACAGAGTATAATTTTTTAAGTGAATTAGGTTGGTTAGGTTGGGCCTTAGTCAAGTCTTTACATGCTGCAGTCAGTACTGTTTGTATATGTTCTGTGAAAAATGCTAAATACACACACTAAAACAAGGTTCAGAGAAACGATGCAAAATGGGATCCCATATTCTGACATAAAGAGCAAAATGTGCCTTATATCATTTGTTCGATCTCTGTGTGGGTTCCTTTCCATCTCTACTATACATTGGATAATTGAATTTGAACTTATGTTGCCTTTATCCCCAACGTTTGCTTATTTTAGAAACTCTTGTTTATATTAAAGGTTGTATTTTAATACAGTGTGTTGTGATGTCTCATTGCAAGTTTGCTTAAGAAATTAATACTTTTATTTAGCAAGGATCCATTAAATTGATCAAAAGTGAGCTGTAAATCCCTTGTAACAGCATGTAGCAAATAACAAAAAGATTAAAGACTTTGGAATAGTTAACTGAACTGGCTTATTCAACTCTGACGCAAAAGCTGGATTTCTCAGTGCATGTTGATTGCGGTCAGATTCAATTAAACTTACGAAGCAGCAAGCTGTTCTAAATAACTACTAAAGTACATTGTACTGGACAATACAGAGTATGCTTTTTGAAAAAAAGCTTTTGAGAATGTTGTGATGTGCATGGTGTATTAAGCATGACATAAGACTTAATGTAGAGTAAGTGTATTGTGCCATCTGTTGGTATAAGATGTATTATGAAGACCAATGTGTTGGAGAAAATATCTTAAATATAAAATCCAACAATTGGGACATTTGTATGAAGAGATGAAAACATTATTTTAGATTTTTGTGCCATTAAGACATAAACATTGTTAATATAATTAAGAAACAGAGACAAAAATACACAATGAAACGTGTATAATTCCCTTTTTATTAAATTGTCACTTTTTGTTTTGAGTTTCCTCCTTTTCCCCTGACATAGAAACATACATTACCCATTAACAACCCTCACTCAGTTTACATTAATTTAAAAAGGGAATTTAACAAATAAAACATTGCAACCAAAACAATAAACAAAACAAATTAAATTCCAAAATTACAAACCTCTGAGAAATTTTTGATTGTCATAGAAGAATGAGTGCAAGGTTGACTTGAAATGACCCGTGGCTCTCTTTTGTCATCATAACATATGCATGCCTGACCTAATGACAGCAGCAAACAGGTGTCTCCTAAACAAATACATAATATACAAAGCAAACAAAATGGCACCAGATAATTACACATATACAGCAGAAAATCCAGGACTTCTTGCACTATTGTGGAATACTGAAATACTGCAAATGACAGTGTAATTCATGTGGTTCATGCAAGAGCAACAGGCTTTCAAACCCACATACAGTTAAAACATTAAAGTTATGCACATGTGTAGCATTAGGACCAATGTCTCACAATCTACAATTTGCAACATTGTCTGCAGTGTCTAACAAGATAATTATTTAACCCAATAATGTTAACTCAGAAACTTGAGATAATGTTTAGAGTGTTTTTTATCTCATGGGAACAGTTTACAGACATTGCAAGCCTATAAAAAACAAAACAGTAACAAAAAAATTAAAATTGAAACAAAACAAAAATAAACAAAAACAAAATAAAATAGATAAAAAATAAAAAACAAAAAGTGAAAAAAAAGGTCCATCAGGAAGAGCTGATACAGCAAATAGTAATATAAAACACTTTTTTTTTAAATATATTTTTTGGACCAAAACTAAATAGTAATTAAAAATACTCTTCAGTACAGGAAAATTATAAAACAGGAAAATGTTAAATAAAAACAGTAAAAAGAAACAAACAAAAAAATAATAAAAGAACGAAAATAAAGAGAAAAAAGGAAATTAAACTGTACTACAGGTTTAATAGAACAAAACAGCAGATGGTTAGTTCATTAAAAGCAATAGACTCAAACTTTGGCAATAACACAAAACAAACATGTCTCTTATATTCCGATGTCAAGACTACAGCAGCAGGCTTATTGAAAAATTATTGCACCATCAGTCTTCAGTTCGTCCTTGGGGTGACTTTCATTTACAGTGTAGCAGGTCTGGCTGGTAGCACAGTAGTATTATAATTGCACATTAATTGTGTTGCTGGTTCATTATAAACCCTAACACCAAACACAAACCCATGAGATGTTACTTTGGTTGGAGACATGATAGCTAATCCAAACATCTATAATACTAATCTAATCCAATGGAACTTTTTGGTGGTTCTTATATAATAAATAAGGCTTACTGATAGATCTAGAATGATAGATCTACACATGATCCAGGACACTGAATGCATTGTAGGGTAAATTAATATGACTCTGATTCACTCAGAAAGAGGGAGAGACAGCAGCACTCCGTCTGGAGTCTGTTCTGCAGGACACCTGGAAGAGGCGCTGTCTGTCACGCCCCTGTGCCAGCCATGAAGCTGTCACTGATTTGTGCTGATCCTGAGCCTGAGGGGTCACGAAATTCCAACCAAGAGAGGAGGCATGTTGGAGGGAGGCTCCTGAGACCTCACCTAAACAAAGAGTGACAGCAAGAGCCATTAGATAAGAAGCTTACAATCACTAATTCTTAACTGTCCCATTAGAGTACATGCTTCTGAGGAGGAACTGGAATTTGTAATACTGAAAGTGTTCTGTTAATGAGATACAGGCTCTATTCATACTGCAGGTGAAATCTTTTACATTCTATTCAAAGTGCAAGTTATACTACGGTTGAAAAGTTTGGGTTCTGTACAATTTTTTTAAAGAAATGCTTTTATTTAGCAAGGACACGTTAAACTGATCAAAAGTCACAGTAAAGACATTTATAATATCACAAAAGATTTCTATTTCAAATGTTTCTTTTAATTTTTGGTTCATTATAAAAGATTTGTATCACAGTTTTCACAAAAATATGAAATATGTTTTCAACATTAATAATAAAAAGAAATGTTTCAGCATATTTGAATGATGTCTGGAGTATCATGTGACATGAATTAACGAATGAAGTAACGGCTGCTAAATTTATTTTTTTCCTATTATAGGAATAAATTACATATATATTAGTTATAAAATATATTCAATTTATATATATATATTAAAAAAATTAAAAATCAAATTAAAATAGAAAATAATTATTACAGTTTTTACTGTATGAAAAAGAAGGTGGATGACACTTCATGCTGATGGTCAGACGTCTGGTTACGTGAGATTAGGTCAGGCATGCATGTGTTGCTAGATAAACACATACACACTAACACACACGTGTACCCAGAGCGCAGTACCTCTATCAGACCAGGAAGGAGTGGATGAGACCGAATAGAAGGATGAAGGGAGAGGGGTGCAGCCTAGAGAGGCAATCTTGAGTTCATTCTTCTGGAATAACTCAGAAGACATAGAAATACACAGGAGAAGGAAAATAACCCGGTGAGAAAGAACCGGAGATAAAGCCTTTAATCGTCTGATGGATTCCTTTGGGTTTCCCTTGACGCAAAAGTCTATTCAGCTAAAAACTATTCTGAGACACTGAAAAGCCATTTGGACTACACATATTTAGATGTGCAACCAGGAAAACTTGTTTTACACATAGAAACATGCTTATAGGGGTGGGCAATATTGCAAAAATAATTCTTTGTCAAGTTTCATATCACAATGTTTTCAGATTTAAAAACAAAGCCTTACAAGGTAAGATTCTTTGTCAAGTTGATTTTACTATTTTGCGAGTTGTCTGAGCAGTACAACCAAACTAGTTTCCTATTTTAAAAACAAAGCCTTACAAGGTAAGAAAATATAAAATAATAAAGAATGGCAGGCATTTAGGCCAAAGTGGATGAAGATAAAAATCATTATTTTATCTTTGTTATTAGAAAAACAAAGATACACATTACAAATATACATTATAAGCTATACAAATAAAAAAAAACGGTGCTTTATTTTTCAAGCACAGTAGGTGTATTTAACAATAGCATTCAAGAACAATGAATTAAAAAAAAATAAAACAACATACACACATTACTGCATAAAAAGTGCATACACCACTTATTGTAACAGCAAGGCTTTAAAGCACATGCAAATAACGTACTTTTGTGATTGCTAATAAGTGCAGTGTCCAGTGAGTGTAACTCTACCGCTGAGTTAACATTTGATGTGAATGTATTTCGCGCTGTATTATCGTGATGGAGGCGCTAGATCTGTAACTGATAGAATATGAGCTGTAGCACAATACTATGATATTTCTTCAAAAGCAGATCATGGAGACATGTTAATCGTCCACGATCAAAAATCGTGATATTGCACACCCCTACATGCTTAAGGTTGTAAAAGAAATGCATGTATGAATGATAGAAAAGACTCACCTCTAGATTTGAGCGAGCTTGTTTCAACACATCTCGTGTTCTTGACACTGGATACAAATAAAATAAAGTGAAGAGAAGAACAATAAACATAAACAAAGAAGAGAGAAGAGATTAACTCACATTGATTGACGATGAATTGCTCCATGCTGTCTTTAGTGCGACTGGAGGTCCTCAGATTCTCCATCGTGTCCCTGAGAAGCTGCTCTTGATCAGACAACTTGCGCCTCAGAGTGAAAACCTCTTTTCTCAAAGACTGCTCCTACACATTCACATACACAAAGAACCCTTTAGGATTACACCAATAACAGACAATAAAAAACAATTCTCATAAAAATATTAATGCAATACCTGGATTCCTTTGCTGTCACTGTCAGTGTGAATTTCTCTAACAGGTGCATGTAAAAGTCTCAAAGGAGCACAAAAGTGGGTACTGGTTCCGAGAAATATTGTAATATGTGAATTGTTTACTCTCTAAGTGCCCTCTGACCTTTTTGAGCTGCTGGGCCGAGGTCTCAGTGCTGGGCAGAGACGCCCTCCAAAATATTTTTAAGAGAGAGCTTGTCTCATCCAGAATCTGCTTCAGTGTCTTAGTGCTGGTGTGCAAGTTCCTCATATAACCCTGTAGAGAGAAACCGCGTGTGAATGACATTTCATTTGGAATATTCAAACTTTTCACAAATTCATTAAAACAATACACAGCAAAAAATTACATTAAAAATAATCACAAAGAAAAATATAAAAAACATACACATAAAAACTATAACAAAAAAATAATAAAAAAATATTTAATTAATATTTTTAAATCAAAAAATAAAAAAAAAAATGTGTTAATTTGTATGATTAATTATTTTCTAAATATGTAAAAATAACATATTTGAGCTCATGGGCCATGTCAATCTGACTATATATGGACAGATAATATAAACTCAATTCTAAAACAGACAGTAGGTCAGTGATGTGTTTATGTTTGAATATATGGAGCAATGTTTCTAATATATGGAAATAAAATGAACTTCACCACTACATTACTAATTCAAGGGGGTTTTCTCAGCTAATTCTGCAGTGATGATATGTGCCAGGGATTCCTAAACTTTTTTATCAGCCAAACCCCTTTTGACTTCAAATATTTACTTAAAATACTCCCTGAGATTAATATTTCAATAATTTATAAATGTTTTCACATTTCCATGATTAACTCTCACAAAACATCAAATCAAATAAGTTTTCATTTAAATAATTTTTTTTTTTTTATATTTTTTATATTTATGTAATTTCCCTGATGTATGCAGTTAATTAATTTTATTTTATTAATCATCAATTTAATTCCATTTGTAAGTGACGATCAGCTGCCTCCTCCCTGATAATCACCGGCACCCCGTCCTAAATCGCCGCCCTTCACCAGGCTCCCGATAGGAGTGGGTGTGTGAGAGAGGAGGGGCGCTGGACGAGTCAGGGCTGGCGGCGTGTGATGGGGCACACCTGAAGGAAATGGAAGCCTCATCACCGCCGCTGTTTAAAAGCCCAACGCGCCTCTCCTCGGGAGACTCTCTTTCCCCGTGCATGCACATTTGTCCTCGTGGGTCCAGGAAGGGTGCGTTTTCTCACTCCCGCGCCACCAGAGACGTGAGCTGCCGGACCCGGATTCCTCGAAACCGCATCAGTCTAAACCCGTCGGGCCAGGATGCCGGGCCGTACCATAAAATACAAGCGCCGCGGCCAGCGAGGATTTCAAGCCGCTAGAAAAGCCGCCGCCCCTAAAAGAGGGAGCGCGTGCGTGCGGCCGCGGACTCCGCCCCTTACATGGACCCTTCCTCCATGAACAATGCCAGACCCCCACGATCCCATGCAGCACGACGAGGACAGATTCCCTTTTTTTGGACACTCTTCCCCTTTTTTTTTCCCCTTGTTTTGGGTTTTTTTTGTTACATCAATTTAATTCCATTTGTAATAATTTGACAGCTCTACTAAAAATAATTTAAAACCTGCAGTTAATTAATTTTATTTTATTAATCATCAATTTAATTCCATTTGTAATAATTTGACAGCTCTACTAAAGAAATATAAATCTCTGTATTGTCCATCCACAGAATCACATCAGTCTTTCATCTTAAACCAGATCTTAATACTGACATCGGGTAGGTTAGGTGATTCTGTGCTGGACTTCAGTGCCGCTTCCATCTTGCGGATAACAACCTTCCCTTCCAGTAGCTGCTGCTGAAGGGCATTGAAGTCATCCACATGACCAATCATATGACGCCCAGTCTTGCAGGCGAAGGAGCCATCAGGGGCCTCAACCTCTAGAGCTTCAGCACCAGACTTAGATGAGTCTAATTAGAAGACATGCATTGACTGATCAGTTTTCTGTGACATCCATTTACTTGAGTGAGTTTATCTCTTATATAAAGCATCGAAAGTGTGTTATATAAAACTCTTACCACCAGCAGAAGACTGTGGGCAAACCTGTTTAACAGGGGCTGAAGAACCCCTAAACAACAACAAAACTAGAACATGATTAGACTACAACAGACATACAGAAAACAGTAAAACAAAATAAAATAAAAATATCACAAATGCATCCACAAACCATCCATATACGTGTGAATTTAAGTCATGATAAGCAAGTGATTGATTGGTTGTCTCACCGTGGAAGAACTGTTTCCTGGCTGAGGGACGGGGCATACACTGGTCCAGCCTCTGTCTCAACTGCCGCTCCAACAAATGCATGTTAGACTCTTGCTCTCGTAGGTCAAAGGTCAAACTCAATCCTGAGCCTAGAGTAGTACAGGGCACAAAACATTTAAATGTGTATATAAAATCATAAATTTTGGCCAACCTATACTCAATCTAAAGCAAGATGCACAAGGTTTTTGGTGTAAATGTCCATCTAGCACAATTTTAAAATATTAATTTAATTGTAGAGATTTAATGGCTTTTTGAGTATCAGACAGGTATATCTTTTTCTTACCTGTGTTGCTCTCAGTAGTGCCACAGACTCTCTGATACACCTGTAGCTCACACTGCAGTGTGTGCACTAGACACTGAGACTCACTCAGCTGCTGCTGGAGAACATTCACTTCATGCTGTAACCTGTTCACAGATGTATACACACAAATATTATTCAGTCAGTTAGTCTGCCACATTTTTGTCCAGAGCAAAATCTCAAAACTACTACTAAATTTTCGAGGGGTTACAAAGGGATATTGTAGTCTGACACTGTACCTGGTGATGTTGTCCATGCTGTTCTGTTTCTCTTGTTTGAGCTGCAGTACTGCCTGAGTCTGCTCTCTGTTCTGAGCCTGCAGCCGTCTGCACTGATCCGCCCACCTGTCGGCTTCTAGCTCCGCCTGCTTTAACTGGCCACGCCCAGACAGAACCGCCTCTCTCAGCCGCTCCATCTCTTTACTGCCTTCTGCATGTGAATGCAAAACATCTCAAGACTCAGGAGATACTGGCTACGTTTTCATTACTAGAAATAAACATTAACTGAAATAAAATATAAAAAACTTCAACTTGTTTTATTGCAGCTAGTTGCCAAGGCAACATTTCTCCTTTTTATTTAGTTTAACTTGATGCACTAAAATAACTGAAACTGAAATAAAAATGAATAAAAACTATAAATTTTTAATAATAATCAATGACAAACACAATAGAATTACTAAAACTTTATGTAAAATAAATAATTTTTATAACATTTAATTAACTTTTTTTATTTCCAAGATAAATGCCTATACTGAATGGATACTGTTTGTACTAAGCTATATATTCTACTGTTAAAACTGAGAAGAAAATATTCTTGATCATTTACACTTAATATATATTAAAGCTGGTATATAGTACTGCTGATAGCATTCCTTATGAACATCGTAGGACTAAGATCTTACCTGTCCTGGCCTGCTGGAGTTGCTTCTGCAAGGTATAATTTTTCTCTTTCAGTGCTTGAATCTCATTGGACAGCTGACTGACAGAATCAAGGCCTTGGATATAGATGTTAGTGGGCGCTCCCCCTGCTAGTGAAAGGTAAGAGAAAATATAGACACATTCGAAACATAAAAGCAATATATACACACAAATACATACAAGTAAAGTATTCCAGCATAAACACACTGACTGGGTGTGAATATGATTGTTTAAATCTCTGACCTCCGTTTCGCCCAGAGGAGGCCAATCTCTCCTCTAGCTGATGTCTCAGACGATCATTGGTCTGGATAGAGTCTTCTAGACGCCGCCGGAGAGTGCGAATCTCCCTTAAGTGTTCTTCCATCAAGTCTGTACCTTAAGCATTATATAAAAAGAGCAGGATAAGTTTTACAAAACGATATATGACAACAATATGTAAGCATTATAATTAACTCTAACCTGTATGGCCTGACTGATATCCAGAGGAACCAGAGGACACGTCTCCATACGTGCCTGGTCTTAAAGGTCTTGGGCCATACATCATATCCCACATTGCACTGCTCTCCAGAAGGCTTGTCCCTGATTTCATAGCAGGACTGGTGTGCTGGCTGCTGAAAGGTGACTGTTCATAGGCATGATGGGATAGTGGGTGTGAGCTGTTATGGTCAGGCTGAGTATGGGAACCCAGTGGAAATGCAGGAAGGGGTTTGATCTGAGGACCATGGTAGCCTGTACCCCAGATAAGAAAACCAAATATTATTGGAGAGAACGTAAAAGAATGAGTATATACATTACTGGCCAAAGTGTTTTAGGGTCGGTAGGATTTTTTAATGTTTCTGAAAGAAGTCTCTCATGCGCACCAAGACTGCATTTATTTAATCAAAAATACAGTAAAACATTAATACTGTAAAAAAAAAGTATTACAATTTAAAATAATGGTTTTCTATTTTAATATTTTACAATTAAATTTTTTACCATGATGGCAAAGCTACATTTTCAGAAGTCATTCCTCCATCACTTGATCCTTCAGGAATCATTTTAATATTGCTGATTTGGTCAAGAAGCATTTCTAATTGTTATCAACATAGAAAATGTCAAAAGAACAGCTATTATTTAATCTTTCTGTGAAACTGTAAGTGTCTTTACTGTCACTTTTTTGATCAATTTAATGCATTCTTGCTCATTAAAAGTATTAATTTCCTTAAAAAAAAAATAAAGGTTAAAAAATAAGAAAAAATGAGCAGCATGAACTAAGAAGAGCAGAAGGGGATGAAGACAAATATGATCTAAGTTCCCAATGACTGATTTCAGTAATGTATGAAAATTTAGATTCAAGAAATAACATTTTGCATGCTAAAATCTAATTTTCATTAGTAAATTGTTTCTTCAGTTCAATCTTGTATAGAGGATGCTTGGACATTTTTACGGGGAAAATAAAGATTAAGCAAATGATTTTTGCATGCATATTAGTGATTCAACATTCAGTAACTGCATGATGCATCAATGACTTCTTAGGTTTGTATGACAAAATGTTTGGTTTAACATCAGATTTCTTTACCGTATTTCATTCAATCTCTGATTTCTATTTAGCAATAGCATTATTCCAGTTAAGGGTTCAAATCTTGCCGATAGTGATTAAGTGGCAGAATTAGTATGAATAATTCTGTGCTACACACACTCAGATGCAAGCTCACTGTTTCCAAGCTGTCTCTGGAGCATTTGAAGCTCTTGGTGAACCTCTGCCAGTGAAAACCCCCCACCATAATGGTGATGGGTTCTCAAGGGTTGAGTTTGAGGATCAAACACAGGTGGAGAAGAAATTTCAGGACAGTGGAGAGAAGTGGAGAAGGAAATGGAGCTGGACAGAGGTACAGTAGAGAGGCCTAATGGGAGGACAGACAGAGAAACAGCTACAGATGCTTCATTTAGTGAGAGTTTATGCCTAGAAACAGGCTACAGCTGGTATATGGAACATACCCAAACTTTTAAAACAATATTAATCTGAAGAAAAAAATATATATATATTGGGGTCGGTAAGTTTTTCACATTTTTTAAAAGTCTTTTCTGCTCACCAGGGCTGCATTTATTTGATCAAAAATAAAATAAAACAGTTATATTTTAAAACATTATTACAATTTAAAATAACTGCTTTCTGTTTTAATATACTTTGAAATTTTATTTATTCCTGTGATTCAAAGCTGAATTTTCAGCAGCCATTACACAGTCTTCAGTCTCGCATGATACTTAAGAAATATTTTATTATGCTGATTTGGTGCTCAAGAAACATTTTTTTATTATCAGTATTGAAAACAGTTGTGCAGACTCCTTTTTTAAATAACTCCTTTTTTAAATAAAAAGTAAAAAATGATAAACCAGACTCCTTTTTTAAATATAAAGTTCATAATGATTTATTTCAAATAAAAACACCATAAACAGTAAGAAATGTAAATGTTATAACTGACTCAAAAAAGTATTAATTTCTTTAAAAAAAAAAATTTGCTGACCCCAAATTTTTGAATGGCAGTGCACTTAGTGAAAAAATAACATCGTTAAGATAGATATTAAAAAGGGCATGTGTGATTTGGTACCCCTTGCTCTTCCTACCTGTCTGTGCTTGGGTTTCCATTGGCCTACGTGGTGTACAGTGCATGCTGGGACAGGTTTTGGAGGACTGGTGTCTGTATGATGAAGTGATAGGTGGAGGATTTGATGGATGTAATGAGGCTGGACTTCTATGATCAAAAGAGTCTGAAACAAAACAGGTGGACGATAAAAAAAGGTGGATGAGAAACTAACCGGAATATGATGAAAGGGAGCAAACATAATAAAATATAAATAAAATATAGAAATATGATGTTAATAAAGTCAAAAACCTGTGGCAATTCTCGCTGCCTCCTCTTGGCCATATTCGCTGGCAGCATCTAGCTTGGAGCAAAGCTCTAGATCCTCATTGGTTGAGCCATGGCCATCTGACACAAAAGAGGTCCTGTCTGATTGATCTGTAGCCACAGAGAGGGCATGACTGCTAGTAGGCGTATCCGATCGTGGTTGTTGCTGGTCAAGTCTGGAGCGTAGTGACTCAATGAGCTTGTCTTTCTGTTGCAGCTCCTTACTTAGCCTTAGGACAGACAAAAATGACATTTAGCTTTGTTTGTATTAAAATGTAACTGCCTTAAGGTGACAGTGAGAGACATCTGTAAGCCAATCAGAAGATATTTGATGCTTAATATACAGTGTAGGACCAATTAGATTTCACAGTGGGCGGGGCTACCCAGCTGCAGAAATACAAACCAAATGATCAACAAAATATCCTGTTGCTTGTTGTAGTGATGGCTAATTACTCTGGTTATGACAAGAACAAACAATGAGCACAATCTGCAAACACAAGAAATCTATAATTATACTGTCAGAATATAAACAAAATTCTCACTTTACAGAATTATTCAAAACAAAAAAGCTTCTGCAATTTCCCACCTAAGATCACTTTTGTTAATGTGCCACAGTCATATGATGAAGCGATTGTGTCACGCTTCTCCTCTTCTGCAAGTCAAAACTGCTAAACTAATAAATGTAAATGTCAGGATCTGATAAAAGTGAGTTTTGGGTTTATTATGCTAATGTGGATACAAATTAAGCATGTTGTACATGCAAATTGTTACCATATTCTATTTGCCATGTGCCAGGTGTGTCCTGCATGCTGGGCATTAGGCTAATTTTGTACCCACAATTCATTTATATCTGGATTAATTAGGACTTTTTTTGTCAGAGCCAAAACACGCATATCTGTCACTGTATCAGTCAGTTTGGACTTTGTTTTCCTTTTGCACGGTTTCTGTTCTTTGAGTTCATTATGTCATTCTGTTCAGGTGTGTGTCATTAATTAGTTTAGTCTGCTTGTGAATTTAAGTTGCTCTCTTTCTGTTCATTGTTGTTGGGTCTTGTAGATATTTGATGTGTTGCAAGCCTTCTCTCTGTTTGGATTTATTTTCTGTGGATTTGTTAAAGACTGCTCATCATCATCATTGTGTTCGTGTGAGTTTATCAACACAGTAGTGTGACACAGTCATATGCAGCAAAATTTAACATGTCCAACACCAACCGACATAGACACCTGTCTTCGAAAATACAAAATCCGAACTGAAATGTAACCCCACAGGAGTCTGATTTTAAAACACTCAACAAAGGCACCAAATAGCACACCTCATGTAAAATGCACAGAAAACTGTTTAAAAATGTTAAAAAGTTGGGGTCAGTAAGATTTTGACATTTCTATTCACTAAGGAATCCAAAAAAAGTACACAATATTAAGCAGCACATATGTTTGAACATTAAACATTTATAATAATAACAAATGTTTCTTAAGCACCAAATCAGCATATTAGAACGATTTCTGAAGGGTAATGTGACACTTAAGGCTTGAGCAATGGATTCTGAAAATTCAGCTTTGCCATCACAGGAATAAATTACATTAAGTATTTTAAAATAGAAATTTTAAAGTTTAAAAAAAGTTTTATATTGTAATATTATTTTATAATACTAAATTTTTTTTCCGTATTTTGATCAAATAAATGTTTTGGTGAACACAGAAGACTGCTTTTAAGTCTTAACAACCCCAAACTTTTTTATAAGTAGAGTACAAAAAAACAAATATTTCTTTAAATGGTCAAATTTTACAATTTTTAATTTTATTTTTAAAACCTACACCTGTAAAACACCTCAAAGCTCTTACTTCTCCATTTGTTTGTGCAGCGTTCTTCTCTCCCTTTCTGTCTGCTTCTTAAGAATGGCCAACTCTCTCTTCTGCACCTGCCATTCCCACAGAGAGAAGGAAAAGAGGGATTTGCGGTACAAGGGGCTGCTTTTGGAGAGCATTGACCTCCACAGCGGAGCCATGGCCCCCCGACCTGCCTGAGCCCTTATGCTCCTTTGAGACCCAGTCACAACCACTTCATCCTGGCTTTCCAAATCCTTGGCTGGCTGGGAAATACAGAGGAGCAGGTCAGGGGCCGCAGGACCGGCAGTCGAAGTAGCGCCTGTCAACTGGGTCTCTGTGGTAACTGGGTTGCGATCATTCACGTGACGAAGGCTGAGGGGTTTGCCCAGATTGCGAGTAGTGATGGGGGAGGAGTTGGGAATCTCCAGAAGGCAGTTGGACAAAGAGCAGCGCAAATCCCGAGATTACAAATCCCAAGTGCTGAGAGACAGATCTGTTTTATTCCCAACCACAACAGAGTTTTAATACATACACAAATGCAAAAATACTAACTGCTATGACATCCAGCATGGTCTTACTCAAACTCCTCTTCCTTTTCAAGTTCTTGCTGGACAACAGATCAAACACATCCTTCATGAACTAATAATTACAAAGCCAACTTGAAATTCCATTAGTCTCGATTACAAAAAAACAAAAGCCACTGATGTTGAATGTTCAGTAAGTCCTTCTTCCTAGAGACCAGTTCCTCTGTGCTTTTCTATTTATTCCCAAAGAAGGAAAAGGTTAATCAGAGTGTCTTCCCGAAACGTAACGTCCTTCCCCATGAGCTCTCAAACACAACAAACCCTCATGGTGAAGTGTGCGTGTATGTGTGGTCCTTGCCGTTGGGCTGATGTGTTCCTCTGTGCATAAACAGGCCGCTTCAGTCAAAAGAGACACATCTGTGTTCCAATAAACAAACATAAGGCATATCCAAACTATTATACGCTTATAAAATTAACATTTTCTTTTGTAAATCATCTCAAAACAAAATAGAATATAGTCTTTACTGTTGCTCATGGTTGCTTCAAGTTACTTCTTATTTCTATATGGTGTAGTATCCGCATCCAAACAAAAGGAAAACCAAAGAGTAAGTCCACTTCCACGGACAGGTTAATGTCAATGTCCTCTTCTGTCATTCAGTCATCCTCTTCTTTCACAAAATCTCGCATGTGGTCTTCTCCTTCCACTGTCTTCTCATTTTTAGCGCTCTCTCTTTCTTTCTCTGTCAGCTTTAGCTGCCTCTGACCTATTTCACTCATGAGGTTTTAATAACTTAACCTGATTAGCGCAGGAGTCAACACCCAATCCAGAGCCTGGTGGTCACAGCACAGCTACCAACCATGTGACAGCTCTGTCCCAGGGCAAATGTTCACAAGAGGACACGATAACACACATAAAACACTTAGGACATCAAACCGATGCAAATCCCCTCCGTTTTCACTCAATTACAAACCCCAGCTAAATGAGCTGACTGGCAACAAAATATGGTTAAGTCCAGGCGTGCATCTGGTTGGCCATCTGCGCACCCTTTCACTCTCTTTCACCTCATTAAAGGCTGCAATATTAGAGACAAACAGAGACATTTCCAGAAGGAGATTACACACTGGAAATCATGCTTTTCTGGCTGTGAGCTTCCATTATGACAGAGCTACAAAGGAAATAAGGGACGAGGAGGTGATGTGCACTACCAGATCAACAAAGGCGGCTTTAAACTGCAATTAAAATCATGACAGATCTGTGATGCAAGAAGTGAATTATCTTATTGGTTAAATGGTCCCTTGGAAAAAATATTAATGATTTTGTGCAGTAGGGAAGGGAATCATAAAGAACTTAATGGTTCCATTTCCAGTTCCTCTGAGCTGTCCTCAACAGCTTTAACAATTCTTTTAGTACTTGTAAGAAATAAATCTTTGAGGGAAAAAATTATTGAATGATAATTCAAAATAAATTTTAGTATGTTCTGTGGGCAAAACCCGGTTAACAGCCAAATCTCAATCACTTCCGGCATTAAAGGGGTGGCTGATCAGCTTTTTCAAAGGCTTGATTTTATTTAAGTGGTGAAATGTAACAAGTGTTCATGCTTTGTTTTAAAAAAAAACAACGACATTATTTTCACATATTTTACCTTTATTGTACACCACTGTTTCCATTCTCGTCAAAACAGTCTGTTGAGTTCCTGATTCTATGAAGGGGTTTATGTAAACTTTGGGGATAGTGATGTCAAAAACCTGGGAAAAAGCTTTTTGTAGTCCTTACTAGCCTTTTTTTTTTTGAGTCCATAAATAGCAATTTATTTAAAAGAAAATATCTCCCTTTGCACTGAACTTTGAGCATAAATTTGCAGATGTTGTTTATGCTCTAACAGCAACATTACACACTAACTAAAGTTAAAAAAGTGAAATCATAATCAACCACCCCTTTAAAAAAAACAGCTTAATAAAAATATTCCAAACCAAATATTGTTCCTCTAATGTCCAGTAGTTTATCTCTCTATTCTCTTCAACACAAGACCATCTCACAACACAACCGGTCCATCCCAGCTTTGGATGATTCAAAGAATCTCCAGACACAGAGTGCGAAACATAGACACACAAAATTGTAAAAGGATGCAGAAGAACTTGATTGATGAGGTCCTTCTCATCAGGCAAATCCATCTAGATGTGCCAACAGAACGTTAAAAAAGATGTAAGAATAACATTTTAATATATTTAATAAATAGTTCTAAAAATAAAATTAAAAACGCTTAAGAATGCCATCTTTACGCCTTTCCATTCAATATACAATATAAAGAAGATCCTGTTAACAGGCAAACACTGCAGATCCTCCCAGCTCATGTATGCTCACCCGCTGACTACTGCCCAACACAACGCATCATGGCATAAAGGAAAGAAAAACAAGGCTCATGTAATAGCCATTCTGAAGGGGTACGGAATGAGGGCATGAATTCCGTTAAAATGTCCCATGAGTTCTGAACATTTCAGAGACACCCTAGAACCAGCGGTGACATTATGTAGCAAGCTTCTGACAGTTCACATTAGCATTAGCATATAGCATCGCTCGACCGGGCCTGCAGGCAAAGTCAAATAAGTCCACTTCAATGCTCATGAGAGGGTAGAAATGAACCAAGGGAGTTACAGATGGAGGTGTACGGGAAGAGATTGTGAAAGAAAAAGAGAAACTGAAAAGAAAAGACCACTGGAAACAAACACCTCAAAACAACCACTCAATATTGAGGGTCATGTCTGCAGTCACATCTACTGTAAAAATGGCAAAAAAAAGTGCCCTTCTCACCATAATGACACATTTGATTCTAAGAAATAGCACAATGGAGTCAAACTTGACTGTTACAATAAAAATATATTGAAACACAATATTAAAACCTAACCAGTCAGAGGGTGTACAGTATGAAGGATTCACTTGACAATGTCTCATTACTGAAATAATCCCTCACATTGATCCATCCGGACTGAACGTTTCCATGATGCTTACTGGGTGGGAAACTCACCACAGCTGGTGTCCAAGTCAATAGGACACTAGAAAGCTCTGTGATCATGCCAGCAAATATATGCACTGCCAAAACTAATCATCATGTAACAAGCCGCTCTGCTTTATGAACATGCAAAACATACTTTTAAAGCACTGTAAGCAATTAGACTTTACTAAGGAAAAGATGCTACACTAAGGCACTCCTCAAAGGCTCTTTATTGGGAGTTTAAACTGAAATTTGTGTCAGCAAATTAAACAAATCTCAACAAATCAATATTGCCCATGTGTTATACTCATCACACGTTCTGGCTGATTTGGCGTACTGACAGAAATGGGAACCTGATTCAGTTCTGAAGCGCTATAATGACAAGGTGTGATCAATAAAATGTTCAGCTGACTCACCGTATTGCAAGCAGCTCGTGACCTGATTTGTCATCTGGGACTTCAGAGTGATCCCCTGTAATGTGAAAAATTAATTAATTGCAATGTTTTTTTTTTACAGAAAAACCTTGATATTATCAGATGTATGTTGGGAAGTATGTATTTTTCACTCACGGCCGCTGATTTTGGTGCTGACTCTCTGAGCAAGTGAGATGCTCTGGGAGAGCTGGTCTCTGAAGCTCTGTCCCATGTAGTAATCAATGTCATTAGAGCGCAGCAGCTCTTCAAAGGCCTTGGTGGTGTCTCCCAGGTGCTGAGTCAGAATATGACACACGCCACGGCCCTCCCGCATCCTCTGACGCAGGTGAGACAGCTCACGGGCCTGTGCTTGGATCAGCGTGTCAAACTTACTGCAGGGGAGAAAAGTATATATATGTATACACACACACACACACACACACACACACACACACATACATACATTTTTCTATACAAAAAAAACACATTTCTATAACAGGCCATATATATTAAATGTACTAAATGTGAAAAAAACAAAATGTGATTAATTGCAATAATCTTATATTTTATTGAATTCATCTTACTGTACACATAATTTAATTGAATTTAGATAAATATTATTATATTAACATCACATGAATGTACAGTACTCACCCCTGCCAATTCTCAGCTTTGCCATCTTCTGAATGACCTTTGCCCTTTCTGAGCTGCTCCTCCAGTGATGTCACACGGGAGACGAGCTCCTGCAGCTCTCGGTCTTGCTTGGGCTGGCGGGGGAGGGACCCGAAGCCGTCAGACGACTGCCAGCCCTCGTCCTCCTCAGCTGTACTCTGTGCCTCAGAGTTATCCAAGCCCCAGCTGACCTTACGAAGAGTGCTGACTGGAGTGTGATCACGTGTTTGGGCCTGCAGGCTACGGATCAGAGCCTGAGATTGGGAGAGCTGACCACGCAGGTCCTCTACCAGCTGCTGCAGGTACGTCACATCAGGTTCAGTCTTCCCAGAGTTCAGTGAACTGGGACCACCCCACCACTGAGAGCCACCATCATGATAAGAGAGAGATGTGCACAGCTCCAGATCATCAAACTCTGCAGCACAGAAAGACAGATTTATTATTTACAAGAAGTTGTTTTGATACAGTGTTTAAAAAGTAAAATTAGGCCCTACAGTTTTAAGACATAACGCCCCCTAGTGGTAACTCCAAATGAGACTACCTGGGCTGCTGGTTTCTTCTCTCTCTGCCTCATTCTCACTGCGGCCACATGTCTCATACCCCAGATCCTGGATGTCCACTTGGACCTGCTTATTGTCCTGCTGTACTGATGTTTCTGCTACACGAAAGACCAGACAGATAGGTGTTTTAGGAACTGAAACCTTTCATATAATGCTTTTTATTTATGTTTGTGAGTCAGTGTTAATAGCCTTTTTTTAACTCACAGTTTAATAATTTTTTAGTCTATTGACAAAATATACTTTAAATTATTATAGTACATTTAATTATAGTATTTTTTATTTACTGTATAATTATAGTATAGATTAGTATAGTATTAATTATATTATAGTATTAAAGTAGTAAATATAATATTTCAATAATATATAGTATTTTGTCAGATTCATTTTATTTCATTTTACTCAAGCATTTTACATGGCATCTAATTATATCTACAAAAGTAAAATTTCAGTTATCAAGTTATCAACAATTCAGTTGTCATAAATTCAGATATTTTATATAATCATTTTAATGCATCAACACTTAATAAAAAATAATTTGAAAACTGTCGTTGTTTTGAAAACCTGCTCTCCTGAAATAACATAATCAAATGCACTATTTTGACCATTTTATTTTACATACATTTTGACTATATAAGTTTAAGGAACTTTTGCATTTGTAGGAAATATGAGTATTATTTGTTAACAAAGATTTTTGTCAGCAGTTTCACTGATGAGATTGTGATTACTCACTGAGCAGTTCTCTGTAGTCTTTAAGTTGTTCAGCTTGAGCTTGAACTGTGGCCTCTGACACCATGAGTCTCTCCTGAATCTCTCTGCTCTCCTGCTGGACCTGCTCAAGGTCAGACTTCAGTCGCACCCTCTTGTCACACATTGGCTCCCTTTCATTAGGCTGAAATACAAGCATGCAAGAAAGTTTGCAGTAAAAGCCCATGGATGCTATTAACCTTCAGAGGTAAAGCAAACTCACCTTTACACCAACTGCATCCATCAGCTGTCCATAGGACTGTCCATCTGATGTGCTCTTCTGTCCATCATTCTGAGGCTTTCTTCCTGTCACCATAATCTTGAGCTCTTCATTTTCAGAGCATAGAGTAAAGAAAGCGTTCCTATTTTAGGAGTACCACACAAAACAGAAATTGACACTTTTTAACATTTATTATTTGTAAAATAACCTTTTATAATTTGTTGCACAGATAGCTGTACCTCATTTGAGAGAGAGAGGAGAAACCAGCCTTTTCCAACTGGGACTTCAGCTCCATTAGTTCTCTCTCTACTGCCCTCTTCTGCTCCACAAGTAGCTTGACCTCCGCCAGTCCTGGACCCTCAGCTACTGCATGCTGGCAGCCCTTAAGACCTCTATGCTGATCACAGCTCTATAAAAGGAAAAGAAATAGACATTTCAATAGACAAAAAAAAAAACCTAATAAAAATGACAAATGCACATAATAAAACGACCCCCTAAAACATTACAAAACATTTTTTACACAAACAAAGATATAAAAATAAAAGCTAATTCAAATTTCTTCAAATTTCTTAATGAAAACTGAAGATATAAAAATAAAAGCTAATTCAAATTTCTTTATTTGTCTTATTTATTTTTAATAATTTATTTGTATTGAATTTGTATTTTATTTTCTTATTTGCATGTTATTTTTATCTTCTTTCTAATTTTTATATTCTTAAGACTTCAAAATAAAATAATATAAAATTAAATAACTAAAAAAAATTGAATAAAAAATACTATTTAAAAAAATATGATATAATTGTAGTAAACTAGATTTAATATATATAAAATACAAAATAATATAATAAAAATAAACCTAAACACAATATAAAAAAAAAATATATGACTATGTCAACAGTGCTGTATTTATATTATACCTTCAGACATAAAACATACAGTATATAAAATATATTTATGACTATGTCCAAAATACATGCAGTACTATTATGCTTTCAACCTGTTGTCATGTACCTGTACATTGACCAAAGACTGAGCCGTCAGTTTGGAGCGCTCCTCTTCCTCGGCACTGTCTGCAAACTCAGTATTGCAGTCTTCATCATCCTCCTCTTCATCATCTGATGTAAAACCTACAGGAAAAAGTGTTGCATTGTTAGTACAGAAATACACCCAAATGTGTTCACACACTCACAAAGACACTGTGCACTGACTGTTGCATGTGTCACTATGGAGACTAGTGAACATAATACTCTAATGAGGCTCATCTTACTGACAGTGGGCTTCTCTGAGTAACCTTTCATCTGCAGCATATTCACAAACTATTCTACCATAAAACCAAGCTAATCCAGGACCATATTGACTCTCAATGACAAACGGATTCTTCAGGCCAGTATACAAACAAAAACAAGCAGAAAGACAGGAAAAGCAAATAGATAAAAATACTCATTTCCTGAGTGGCAGCACTGCCCAGTTCTGGATTCATTCCACTACTGTACAAGTTAATATGATTTGTACAAATTAACAGAATATTCAAAAAGTGTTTTTTGATTATTATATTGTACATTCAGTGGTATATTTTCTGGGGGTCGTCTAACTTTAAAACAGAATTAAAAAATAAAAACAAAAATAAAAAAAAAATAAACAACAACAGTTAACACTTTACAATAAGGTTCATTAGTTAACATGAACTAACAATGAACAATTCTTCTACAGCATTTATTAGTCTTAGTTAATGTTAATTTCAACATTTACTAATGCATTATTAAAATCAAAAGTTGTGCTTGTTAACATTAGTCAAGTTAGCACTGTGAATTAACATGAACTAACAACTGTATCTTCATTAACTAACATAAACAAAGATTAATAAATACTGTAATAAATGTATTGTTCATTGTTTGTTCATGTTAGTTAATACATTAACATTAACTAATGGAACGTTATTGTAAAGTGTTACCAAATAAAGAGTAAATATAGTGTTAAAGTTAAAATATATGTAAAATATATGTTTTATAAAGGGGAAGGTGCTAACACACTATCAATTAATGAACTAATGCTTAGTGTGCACTGGATTTATTTACTAATGAACAGAGTAATGTGACAATTTCATGACAGAGATTTGATATAATTCATCTGCTGGCTTCTGTTAAGATTTTAAAACCTTTGGTGGATTGTGTGGCACAGGACGATACTGAGTAATGAGCTCCATTGTGTGTGTTGTACAGTGTTCAAAACAGCATCTTTAGGACTTATCAAATATTTTAGCTGCATAATGCATATACTGTATGTATCATATATAAATACAAAATATTAAGAAAATGTGTTTGATTAGGTTTACTGTGCAGCATTTAAACTTGGGCACTGATTGTGCTTGTGACTTTGGGAAATGGGAAAGAATGGAAAGAGAAGAGAAAGATATAGAAGAGAAAAGATCAGGCCAAAGGCCCACTATGTCCCATTGTAAATAAACACGTTTTCACCATATCACCCCAGTGTTTTTTTCTTTTGATTGAGGATATTTCATCAAATAATTTACTGAGAGTCAAAATGATCATGGTACATACAAAAAAATAAAATAAAAGCACAACACATATATTATGTAAATGTCCATAAAGGCATTAGTTAGGCAGTAATGTAATGTATTCAGCTCAATACTAAGTGCAAACAATCTGTATATGACATGCTACAAACATCAGTTGTTATTATGCATGCAGAGACACACTTCTGTTATCATATATTTAACTATATATATATGCTCTACACCTATCGAATAAATCATTATTATAAAACAAAGCATCACTTAAATACAATGAAACTGTCATTTTGTACTACAGTGTTTCCAGAGTGCATTTTTACAGGTTTCTACAGTGACAGTGAAATAACATAAGATCCTCTTTTTGTAGCCCTCAAATTAATATATTAACATCTTTTTTTATTTGCTTTAAATGAATAAATAATAGTTAAGCATGTGAATTGTTAGAAAAAAAATAATCAAAATGAGCTCAAATACAAATGATTGCACTATTAAAAACAAAATAAAACATTCAAAAACTTCATGCACACAGGTAAGATTAAATAGAAGTAAACATTATGTTGTTAGAATCCAATACAATAGTATTCTAGTGGCTTCAAATAACTAAGCACAATTCAGTCTTAAGTTGTTCCTAATTCAGACACTGGTTAATCTCAGAACATGCTTATCTAGCAATTATAATCGAGATGCAATGCACAAAGCATCACTTGTCCTCTGCAGCCAGGAGGCCACATTACAGACCAAACTGCAGCCCGTCCCCACCTCCAAAATCAGCATGAGATTTAGCCGCATGTCCTGTTTCCATGCACACCAGTGGATCCAAAATAGCCTGTTGAAAAATAATAATCATATAATATATGTATAAACAGCTAAAACTGTACAGTACCAAACAAGTCATGTAGTTTAATGCTCATTCAGTTTATTTCGTTTAAGCTCAGCCTTTTTTTGTTGATATGCTTACCTTGTGATTAATGCAGGTAGCGTCCTGATGTTGCACCTTCTCTCTCAGCATCTGTAGCTCTTGGGTCAGTTGCTCTACTAGTGATAAATCTGACGGATCCACCAACTGCATCTGCAAGTCCTGAATAAATCAACTCAATAAACACCCACACCCACAAAAAGCTAAAATTTTAAACTTAAAGGCTAAACACACACCTTGATGATTTCCTCTTTGATGCTCACAGTCCTGCTCAAAGCCTCTATATCTGAGGCCTGGGTCTTGAGTTGGTCTTGGTGGGACGCCAGGGTGACATGCAGGGCAGTAAGCTGGTTCTGGGCCTCTCTTTCTCTGCGGAGAGTCAGTTGGAGCTCATCCTGAAGAGTTTGTGTGTCTGCTTCGGTCAACTTTGGGTTAGCTGACCCAAGTTGCCTACGCAGCTCTTGCAATCGAGCGGTCTGTTCAGCCATCACCTGACCCACACGCACTGCAGAATCCTGGGAGATTGAATGTGATGTTAAAAAAGTGATTTAAAGCTCAGGAGGTACATTAGATTGTGCTATGATGTCTGTCAGTGGTAGAGTGTTACCCTGATGTACTGCTCTCTTGCACTGATGGTGTTGAGCAGGTCTTGGACTTGTGAGTGATGCTCTTGAGTCTGTCTGCTGCGGTCCGACAGCAGCTCCTGGAACAAATGTTCCTTGAGCTGAAGGCGGGACTTCAGCTCCTCAGCCACCTCATTGGACCCGACTGACACTTTACTGAAAAGAACTGCAGTCATCTCCTGCAAAGAGATGCATGTTGGACAGAATGAAGCTAAAGAGTTTAAAAGAACACACATGTGCATTATATCTGAAGTGTGCATTCACCTCTGCCTCTTTGGTGCGTGTGTGCAGTGATGTCTGCAGCTGACTGATTAAAGTGTCCCTTTCTCTCAGGCTGCGCACGTGTGACTCTTCTTTCTCACGCTGAACGCTCTGAGCATTGTGCCAGGCCTCACAAACTTGCTCCAGCTCTAAACCTTTACCACGAAGCAGCAACTCCAAACTCTGTACAGATTAGAACATGAAAATAGTTATGAACAAATCGTAATGCTGATATTCACAATTTTAGGAGCATGCAGTTGTGACATGAATACCGTGATCGTTTCTTCATTGTTGGACAGCACACATCGAAGTTTCTCCAGGTCTCTCTCTTTCTCTCTCAGCAGCAGTTGTAGTTTACGCACCTCGTCTTCCTTCACTTCCATGCACGTGAACTTCTCATCTATCACTCTCTGAGACAGGCAAGGCAAAGTTTAGTGATTCATACACAATAGTAATTCTAAGGAAATAAAAAATAAAGACATAAAATACCCTTCAAAGTTTTTTTTTTTGTAAAATAAATAAATAATTCATACTAATTAATTCAGCAGTGAAGCATTAAATACCACAAAAAAAAAAATAAAAAAAATAACACAAAAAAGATTGTTTTTTTACATTGATCAGAATAAGATATGTATCTTAAGCATCAAATCTGCATGTTAGAATGATTTCTGATATGTATCTTAAGCATCAAATCTGCATGTTAGAATGATTTCTGAAGGATCATGTGACACTGAAAACTGGAATAATTGCTGCTGAAAATTCAGCCTTGCCATCAGAGGAAATTTATTAAATATATTAAAATAGAACATTATTATTTAAAATGGTAATAATATTTCTTAAAATTACAGTTTTTACTGTATTTTTGATTTAAGAAATGCAGCTTTGGTGAGCATCTTACCATCATCAAACTTAGTAGTGTACATATTATTATACAATTATTTAAAATAATAAAATACTATAATAATTTAGCATTTTTAAAAATAATGATAATAATTATTATTACTATTAATATTTATTTTCTAGTAAGACATTTACATTTAGTCATTTAGCAGATGCTTTTATCCAAAGCGACTTACAAATGAGACTTACAAAAGACAGACAGCAAGTTTATTTGATCTATTAAGCACTTGTTTTGTAAAATAGTTTGTGTATGTGTGTTTATGTACCTCCAGTGCTCGGTCTCTTTCCCGAATGCGCTGTTTTAGCTTGTGGATGAGGTTGTCTCTACTCCCAGCAGGCTCTTTCTGCCTATCCACCGGCTCACTGTAGTCCTGATCAAACAGAGTATATAGCATCAGAGATTAACATCCTTAGTGAAAGTTTATCAGTACAAGGACTTGATTATTATCAAAATGTTCTCTGCATGTCTTACTTCTATCAGACGTTCTTTGTGCTCTAGTGAGGTCTTCAGTTCTCGAATGGTTTTCTTTCTTTCCTCAACCTCTTTCTCCCTCTGTTTCCATTCGTCTCTCCATTTCTCTTCCATTTGTTGTACCTCAAAGCGAGCCTTCTCTAGAGCAGCCTGTAGATCCTGGTTGTGCCTTTCTGTCTCCTGGTGGTGTTGCAGGGCTCTCTGCAGGTCAGCCTGGAGGCGCTGGTTTGCACGAGCCAGGTCTTCTTCTTGCCTCTGGCCATGCTTCTGTGCTCTTTGAAGGCCCTGCAGCTCCAGCTGGGCTGAGAACAGAGAGCCCTGGAGGTCCAACACATCAGCCTGCAGATGACTCGGAGCCACTCCAGACACCTGTGCCAACAAGCAGTCAAGCCGTTGAGAGAAAGAACATAAGAATATCGAAGTCATTCTCTAGCGGGTGTAATAAAAAATTACACTTAACAGAACTGATTCAAATGGATTTGATAGTAAACAGGAGTGTGATCTTTAAACTTTACTGAAGGAGGATTCCCACCTGCTGCTGCTGCTGAAGCTGGTAATGGTTGTTCTGTTGTGTCAGAGAGTGCAAAAGTTTCTTCTGCTCTTCAATGAGCTGGTGGAGATCGTAGATGAATGCATTCATGTGGTGTGAGATTAGTTAATCACACACTAATCAAATGAAGTTTGAATCTCATTTTTCAAAAAAACAATAAATCTAACAATCAAAAAACAAAAAAAGAATCAATCAAACACTAAAAAAATGATCTTTATAGAAAACATAACTTAAGATAATATAAAAACAAAAAAAAAAACTTATCATAGGGCAATAGCTATATAAATTTAAAAATAAAAAACAAAAATATCACTAAACTATTATACATATAAAATTAAACTTCAGCTATATTATAAAATCACTATATGCTACTATATAATGCCTTTTTTTAAATGTCAAAATAGATTAGCTATATTTCTAAATGCATTTCTATTTTTTATTACTGTTACCTGTTACTGAAGTTTAATTATAATTATTAATGTTCAATTATAATTATTATTATTATCTTTTAATTATAATTTTATCTATGTACAAAAAGTTCACAATTTAAACTCCTTCGCAATGTTTGGAGCAGAAACATAAGAATTCTTACTTCACCGCATAATACTTAAAATGTGTTTCTGGGTCAAAGTGACTCGAAAAGATTACTTATTAATGTGCTAAGTTCATAGAACTGATTTTTGATTGTAGAATTATCCATTTAAATGGCTATATGACTTAAACCTTACTTTTCCCATACTTTAACTAACAGACCAAATGCCAAACAGTGTGTTTCAAGCATGTGAGGAAAGCATGATATTGCAGTCACCGCTTTGAGCTTTCGGGGCAGACATACCTCACAGTCTTTAGTGTTGAGTGAGTCACTCAAGGTCTGTATTGTTCTCTCCTGACCACATGCTGCTTCTCTGAGAGAGCGTAGTTCACTTTCCATGTCCCCAAGCCTCTGTTGTAACTTCTATTCACACACACAAACAAAAGACCTCAGCACAATAATGATTTAATGATTCTCATTCCTGATGAGACACAACAACACCATAGCAACAACAGCACAGCGTAATAACTCGATAGTCAAATGATAAATAACTGTTGCCTGATGAAACATCACATTTGATGTCAGTACCTTATTACTGCCCTCGCTTTCTCGGATCTTGGTCTGGAGAGACTGGAGCTGCTGTTGGGTCTTCTGCAGCTCGCTCACACACTGGCACGCTGCGTTCTCGTATTCTGCCAGCTGACAAAGGTTGCTACTATGAAGTGGACTTGAGAGAGAGAGAGAGAGAGAGAGAGAGAGAGAGAGAGAGAGAGAGAGAACTTGAGAGAGAGAGAGAGAGAGAGAGAGAGAGAGAGAGAGATAGAAATTGACATTACTAAAGAGAGAGAGAGAGAGAGAGAAATTTATTAACATTTGATTTGATTTGACATTATTAAAGTTGTCTTTTCTACTGATGCAAGCAAGATCAACTGGCCTGACAAAAATAACATTAATCAATCCGATCATACTTCTAGAATTTCCTACTCAATATTCATGTTATAGAATTTTAATGTATTCCAAATGCTGATTCAGGTTTTGAGAGTTAATACTTTGCAAAGTCGATTACTTTAAAATACTGTATTAATGTGAGTGAGAGGACACATGCAGTGCTGAACAAACAGTTATGACCATAGCCTGCCTCTACAACTTCCTCAGGAAGTCCTTTTTTTCCATGGCGGCATGCCATTCACTTCCTTGTTTTTCATTTTCACTTAACACAATTTCTGTCTCTATTTACTGACATCTTATGATGGTCTTATAATGATAAATCTAAAATGAGTCTCTCTATAATAAACAGAGACTTTACTGTGCACAAAAATAAAATTTAGTCTAGCACAATAGTAGTAGTGCAATTAATTAAAGGATAATGGTAACATAAAGTGATTACAAGTGGCTTTGCATAGTACAATACTGCTTACTGTGAACACTAAATATCAGATTACACATACTGACTGTTGCTTTATCTGTCACATGGACACAATCTGGGTTTACCTATTAATGGATTAAATTAAAAACATTGTATTGCCAAAATCATCATACAGTATATCATACTTTACACTGTCTCTATAGCATATCACTCAACACTATTGTGGAAACAAACCTTTCTTTTTCCAGAACCATAATACAAATACAAAAAAAACAAAAAAACAAAAACATTTATTTGAAACTGAAATTATTTGTCACAGTTTAAATGTTTTACTATCATTTTAAATCAACAAAATGCACCCTTGCTGAAGCTGAACAAAAGTAACTTACTGACCCTAAAGTTTTGATTGGCAGTTTAAATATAGAGCCAATATGGAGCGAGAATACAATAATCCCTTTAGAATTATCCTGTGGCAGGATGCTCTGTTGCTCTCAACAACAGTTGCTAAGAAGATGATGGGTAACCTAGTAAACAAAAGCAATCAGAGAGCCGGAGAGGCCTGAGGAAGTTCTTCATCTACTCATCTAGTTTATGCCCTATAAATTCATCTTCCCTGTTTCTTAATATACTTCGTACAAACAGAAGATGCTTTTCAAACAACCCTCATTTATTCATCCTTTTCTTCATTCTAATGGTTTTCTGAGGTTTTTCTTAGGTCTTCCTGTTTACCTTCTGAAGGCCCAATGGCTTGCACTGCACATAATCATCCAACCACAGCTCTTCCATTTCTGCCAACTCAAGCTGAAGCTCCTGCTGGATGCTGGAAGGAGCATCTGGAAGATGGGGAAAATTGGGACACTCTACCCCAATGGGAGGCACCTGTAGCAGAGGGTAAGAACTCCCCATGGGTGTAGTGACAGGTTTGAGGAGCACAGGAATTCGACTACCTCTGTGACTCTGAAGAGGGTGATATTCAAAGCTTTTAAGCAAGCTGAGGGCCATATCAATTCCACAAACAGAACTAGGCATCTTGATGGCAGATCGTTCCTCTTCAGACTCTCCCTGCACGGTGTTAGGATGGACTTTTGGATAAGACTCTTGGGTGACATCTACAGCAGTGTCCAAAGACTCCACAGAGGAGGCAGGACTCTCAAAGACAGGCTCTGGATCACTGGGCTGGCGAGATTGATTGTTCTCATCAGGTTCTGTTTCTGGTGGAGGAGTGGTTGGGATGGTTTCCTCAGCGCTGTCCAGAACACTACCGGAGTAACGTGTGGAGGGCCCGCAGGAAGTGCTCCGACTCACTTTCCTAGGAACCTTGCAGACTGCCTCGTAATCTGAATCTGAAACTCGCAGTGCAGCGCACCCTTTGCACTTCCTGGGACGGGGACCTAAAGTGGCATCTGCTGCCACATGGCACTGATGAACAAGGCATTGGTGGTCTTGAGCCTGCTCCTGAGTTCCATGCTCAGCCCAGGACTCATAAACAGAGTATGCCAGATCTTCCTGCAACAGAGCGTTGTATTCAGCTTCAGCCAGCCTGGAGAAGTCAACTACAGAAGAATCCGCAGCACCACTATCCACTCCAAAGTCATCAGCATTATTTTTGCGGTACAGTCCTCCAATGCACTGCCTGAGCCTGTCTTTCTCCAACAAGAGCTTCTGCATCCGTTCAATGGACAACGCCTCCACCCTGGCGATCACAGTGTCGAAGCGGTACATTCGGTCCAGCATGAAGGCACACTTGCTACAGGCAAACTCTCCCCTGCCGTCTCGGGTCATTTCCCTGCCCAATGCATAGGACAGCAGCACCTGCAGACTCAGCTTGGCAGTTGGGTGGAAGATCCATCGCCGCTGGTTACCATACAGCTCCCTTGCACAGATGCGACACACGTCCTTCATCTTTGAGTCCAACATTATAAATCTTCAATTAAATAATCTATATAATCTATAGTTTGTGGCAAGAGCCAAAGTGAAAATTTCATTGCATAAAAAGTTCCTAAATTTCTATTCTTCTCCAGTATCTATATTTAAAAATATAATTAGATATTATAACAACTTCATGTCACTTTTTATCATAGATGAGATGAATTCCTGTCAATGCACTAAGTCTTAAAGTACTATTTTATTTCCTTATTTGTGCCCTTCAGATCGTTCTTTAAATAGATATATCGCTAAAAAATAAATCTCGGGTTTGATTTCGATGTCGAGATGCTCGTCCTCGTCAACAGAAATAAAGATGCATGGTTTGTCTTTCACTCTCGCGCTCCAGATTATGTTTCATTCGCTCTTCTGTGAAGACGCCGACATGACAGTCACAGGACATCATCCCCCATCGCCCGACTCCGGTTTAAAAACGTGTCAATTTTAAATAACCACCATTAGCCGAAATGTAGACGGAAATAATATCATAATCTGTCCCAGAACGGTAACACTAAAGGTTGCCGGTATTTTGTGTATAATACGGCTTCCGACATACAGACAGCGGAGCAGCAAACGATGTGGCAACAGTGAGACAGGGGAAAATGGCGCGTACCATTTCCTGAACAAAAAGGGGGTCGAAAGCATGCGTTTCTACAATTTATCTTACTTATTTAAAAAGTATTAACGGTTGCTATCTTCTTAACAAGCACTTATAATTAAACCACTTAATAAACTGACGTTTTATCGTCCATTGTTTGTCAACAGTGTTTTTGTAAATTCTTCGAGCACCCCTCGGTGTATGCAGTGGTACCGGTCGCACTTAGAGAACAAGCCAAGCAAATGATGACACTACTTTACATACTCATTTTCATTTTCGACAAAAAAAAAATGCAACTGAGAAAGTGATTTTGTTTTTCCGACGTACTGGTTTCATAATATCTATCTATCTATCTATCTATCTATCTATCTATCTATCTATCTATCTATCTATCTATTGTTGCATTATTGGAAAAGACGTAGGCCTATAGCTGTTTAAAAGATGTGGTGCAGTCATTAATTTTAAAGCATCTTGAGTACTGACCAATGATATGGTCAACGTCCACAAACAAATTTGATGAAAAAGGCTGTTTTATCATGGCTCTGTTGCTTGGAATAGGTTCCCATAAATATACGAAAGAGTAACTGCACGTGTGGTTCGAAGAAAATGTGAAGATATGCTTATAAATATGTGGATGTGTGTGTTTTGGTGTATAGGTATAGTCTATCTATCTATCTATCTATAATAATAATTTATTTAGGGATGTACCCATATTCAAGACTGGGGGAGCCCAGATGTAAAAAGCATTCCAGGTCAGGATCTAAATATTCGTGGTTACATTCCTGAATTTGTGTGAATGGTTGTTTCTTTATATACATTATAATAAATGTGCAATTGTAATGGGTCCTGCTTGTAAATTGACTAAAATGTCAATTGTTAATTTTTACAAAGATTTAAACAATCAGATTTGCCATCAACATCCACACAGTAATACTTGTGCGGATAGATGGATCAATCTGTGTCTCTATGTATATTAATGAAATAGATTATAGATAGAAATAACTGAGTGATGTAATGTTAATGGTGGCGGTTGAGAGAAAGTAAAAATAAAAATGTGTCTCTATGTGGATTTTACATTCAAATGTCTCCTAATCAGGCAAATGTAGCATTATCTCATTGTTTATGTCAACCAGTGATAGTGATAGAAAGGGGTTGAGAGAAAGTAAAATTAATGTGAGATTTCATTGCTTTTCTGTGTACAGTGTGATGTAATAGATTGTTTATTTATAAGCCTAAACCCAATTCAAACAAGAAAGTGAATACTACATATCTCTTTACTCCCATTTTTCAATGGCATGACAATTTTTATTTTTTTGAAAAGAGCACCACAGAAAGTATAATACATGAAAATATTAAAAATAGAAAGAACGCTTATATTAAGTGTCGGATGATGAATGACAGGTTCTTTAAAATACAACGAAGATACTATTTAATTTTTAAAATAATTGTCAGGGTGTTTGCTGATGTACAGTACACTCTCAGCTTGCTATGACTGTACACTGTCGCTAGATGTCGCTCTCAGCACACTGGTGATGCTTCTTAAGCTAAATTATAGCCATTTCCCCAAAAATATAAATATATTATATTAAGAACATATCCTAAACAATAATAGTAATTCCGTGTAGATTACATGCATATACTTAAAAAAAATAACTTGAGAGAACATATAAATAGAAAAAATAAGTCTTACTTGCATCTCCTGCTCTGTATTGCTTTTTCCTTGAGCCAGTTCTTCTCTGAGGGTCTAAAAAAGAAAACAAAATGGCAAAATAAGCCATGTCACAGTTTGAAAATGTACATAAACCTTTGATTTCATTTTTCATATTAAATAATAGTCAAAATAGATTTTTTAAAGATTATTTATTTTTAAACTGAACAGGTAATTGAACCTTGAGACAATATATATAAATAAATATATATATATATATATATATATATATATATATATATTTTATATCTATAAAAAGAGTTAGCTTTTTTTTGTTTGTTTTTTGAATATCATATTTAATACATCCAGTTTTTTATGGTTCATAACGTATGATATAGGAGAATATGAATCTGATACTCAAGGAAGAATAAGACACCTTAGTGTTTTCAGAGGCTCTAACTGAGCAAAATATGCAATTTGGTGATGTTGATATTTATATGACCAAAACGTAAGATGAAAATCTGATAGCTTGTAATGTAATTCAGTGAAATCTTTCAGTAAAGCAGACTAATTACAAAAAGTGCATATAAATATCAGTTGTCACTCCCAATAACACAATATGTTGGGTGTCACCACTACCCTGAAATATGATTGCGGTGCCCACTGGTTCGCCCAACACTATTGGGCTAGAGTATGTCAATCTTACAATTCCTACATGCCACTGGATCAGAGAACTGTCAATTACTGTCTGACTATTGCATGTAAAGTTTGCGTTTGGAGCGCTCAACACCACCATTTGATCAAAGAGCTCGGTCAATAATTTGGCAAGGTAACACTTTTTTTAAACCACACAATAAAGCTAAATTCAAAGGCCAATTTAAAAAAAAAGTTCAGTAAAAAGTGCAGAAATCTGTATTTTGTTAGGGCAGTATTTGTGGCAGTTGTGAAAAATGTGAAATGGGCAGATAGCATAATATTGCTCGGTGTGTATTGTAAAGGCAACATAAAACTGCAGACTCAGTTATATACAGTTATTCACTCAGCATTTCATGATGAAGTGAGTGTTATATTTTAACTCTATAAAGCTTCCTTCTCTTACTTGCACCTCCAAAAAGTGTGCGTTTTTGTGCCAATGCATTGTTAAAGGTGTTTTGTAATTGTTTCACATAAAATTTTCACAGCCAATTTAACATATATATATAATGAAATGTGCTAATTCACAACATTAATACATCATTTGTTAAACTGATTTGTTGAATTTAACGCATCTTTATGGATGGTGTCGAAATGCTGTATCGATTAATTAAATTCTAAAACTGCTTAATGCAGTGTCATTCACACAGAGAGCAGAGCGTCGCGTTATTTAAAGGGGAAGTTTACGCGTCAATGAGAAACAAACACCTCACTGAATCAGTATTATTTCCTATTACTTGAAAGTGACAGAAGCGAAAGTGAAACTTTCGTCTGACTGATCAAGCTTTTATACGTAGTTTGCTGTAAAAAAGGTTTTATAAGTTTGACTGTAATAATAATGCAAAAACTGACACTTGAAATCAACATTAAAAAAAAATCTAAAAAAAAATAGACAAAAAGTAGTCATTGATATTTTAACATGTATCTAAATGTGAAACGTAATAATTTAATTTAAATGGAATAGATTATGTAGTTGTGTCTGAGAACAATTTCTTAGCATCTAGGGATTGTACAAACATATTTATTTTTATAGGGCCATATAGGCATCTAGTGGCTGCACAATGGAATAACTGGTATTAATTTTAATCCTTATTAACAAATATATACAAACAGTGGCGGCTCCTGCCAATTCTCTGGGGGGGGTGTTTTTGCATGATTAATGAGGATAGGTCACCCATTCAATTGACAAATTAACGGCTAGTTACAAGATGTAAAGGAAACTTAACTATTATAGTATTAATTAAAAATAAACTGACTCTAACAATCAATTTCTTGCTCTCCTTATGTTTCTATATGCATGTTAACACAATTCGGCAGCAAATGAAGAATGAAGCCAGGATGTGGTTTTCCAAAAAACATTTTACTTCAAAATCAGTTTAATAAAAAATAATTGAAGTCACATAAATCACTATTTACACAACTCACTTATATTACACTGCTCATTTACAACATTACTTATATTATTACACAGCTCATTTACATCACATTACTCACTTATATCACATTACATTACATTGCTCCCTTACATTACACTGCTTACTTACAGTACATTACTCACTTCATCTAGGCTGAGGTAACGTTCGCCATGATGTTGACCAAGTTCAACCTTAGCTGTCCCCGTCTTTCTCTGTTTTTTTTTTTTCCTAGTTTTTCACATTTGATAAAGATATTAAAGCAGTTTTTAATTTTTTTAAAAAATATTAAAATATTCCCTTGTTGTTTAAATTAAAAAGTTTTTAAATATTATTGGATGCCACTGTTCCCACCAGTTCTTGCACAAGTTAAGGTTACGCATGATGACGAAAGCACGTTAGTGCGAGCCCTCCCGGAACTCATTGAGATTGCAGTGCCTGCAGTTCGAAAAAAATGACTTTTGAATGGAAGTCAATGAGAGCACTCGGGGCGATTCTCAGTCTGACAGAAATCACCCAAAAAGGGGCGGTACTACACAAAACGCGACTTGACACTGATTGGACTATTTAGAGGCAGAACAAACAGTTTAGAATATTGAATGCTAGCGTAACACTGTGGTTGAAAGAAAAAACGCTTTGGTGGTGCGTCGCCCAATAGCCCTAATGGAGAAACCGCCACTGTATACAAATATGATTTGGATATGCATCATAAATATTAATACATTTCCAAAGTTTTTTTTTATATATATATTTTTGATATATATATATTATATATGTTATTTTGTATGTAATAATGTAACCAATAAATATTTTGTTAGTAAGGATTACAATAAATATCAGTAACAGCATTGTTGCTTTTTAAGATTTGACTCTTTACATTCAGTTTTATGTTATTTTGTATGTAATAATGTAACCAATAAATATTTCGCCTAGGGCCTCAAAATGGCTAGAAACGGGCCCATTCAAATATTACTAACAATATAAAAGTTTTTCTTGCATTACTTTATAGAAATCAGTAAAGATTTCACAGCACAAAGACGAGTGGTGGACAACCTACAGGTGGATGTTTTTAGAATCAAACTAAAAGGCCTTTTAGTAAAGTTTTGAACGTTTTGATCATTTAGAAATTTGTGTATCAAATATGATAGAGCAGGCTTTACATGGCCTCACAATTTATTTTGCATTTGTGTCAGTTTCCATGTTTTAGTTAATTTGATTAATTGTTTATACAGTGTTAAACACGTTTATCTACACACAGGCTTTAACAATTTTATACGTCTCAGTTTGCATATGATCTAAGGCAAAGTTAATATAAATCTCCCTGTGTATGTGATTTATACCCACACTGTAAATATACTAATCTGGGAGAAGCATTGAATCACTCCTGCATGTGCCATGGTGCCATGACCTATTTCCAATGGCATGACTGTATGTGTATGTGTTTATAAATACAGTCTGATATCTGAAGCCACTTTCCCTTTAGGGGTTGAATAGGGGCCAGAGGCCAAAGTGACCTAGTTAGCTGCTGGATTTTAACCACATTGAGGAGAACAGCAGAGACAGATATTGCATGCACAATCACATATAACACACACTGATGTGTGTGCAAGTTTGAGTGTGTATGCTATTTGCCCAAAAGCATTATACTGTGCCACACTGGCTGCTGCAGGGGTGACACATTTCAAAAAGGTTACTCATTATCAGGGCCACCTGAAATCTATTTGTGCATTTTGATGGATGAGATCCTATACACGCTACCTGTTCATCTTTCTCTTTCTGCTGGAGGGAAATGTTGAGGTTCTGCACTTGCTCTTCCAGCTGATTTAGTTTTACAGTAACGGCATCCCTCTGTGCACTCAGATCAGCTGCTTCTTGCTCTCTCCTGCATAGAGTTTCATTCAGTTCCTCTATCAACCTAACAGAAACAAAGAGGAAAGGCATCAGAGATTGTTTTTTATTTGTCATTCAGAAATCTCAGAATAACATTCAGTACAGTTTCTGAATCAGCTGTAGCTTATTCAGTTTTTTTGAATGTTGGTACTGAAATGTTTACCTGTCTTTCTTAGCCATCTCTTCATGTTGTGCCATGACAGATAAGCTTTCATTTCCCCCCTGCATTTCCATCATCATCCTCCTTTCAAGGGCCAAACAGCGCTGGGACTCTGAATCTGCCAAAGAAGCCATTTTTTCTGCTTCACTTCTTGCCAGTTGAGCCTCCTGAAAAAAGTGGACAGTTCTGTCGGTCTTGGATGCTTTTACGAAGACACACACAAGAGTACGTAAACAAGAACAGCAAAATTGAGTGCTGTAAATGTAGACTGTAATGAGGTCAGTTTATTGTGCATTGGAACAAAATGTGCACCTCCTGCAGAAGCTGGATCTTGGTCTCCAGAATCTCTTGCATGTGTCCGATCTCCTGCTGCCGCTCCTCACAGCGACGCTGCACCTCGACCTCATTCTGATTGGTCAGACCTTCTGCTGTGGTTCTGTAAAGTGACAGAATACAAACAAAAAACTATAGTGAACAATTTGGAAAGAATGTGTCAAAACAAATCTATCGATACAAATGGGAAACCAACGCTTTTAGTCTGAAAGCTGCCTGTGCCATTGTGGATTTGTCTCAAAGTTAACTAAAAGGCTAAATCAATGAAATACGTCTTCCATTATCAATTGAAATGTACACTATCAAATTTTTTTAAACAAAACTGTGGAAGGCAATCAGCACTGAATCTATAATAAGTCTTAGTAACATAGAAAGGAAGTGTGTTTGCACTAAAATAAATAAATGTCAGTTACTTGATTTACATTAAGTGGAACTGTTAAACTGCACTGAGATTGCTTAGTGGACGCAGGAGTTAACAGTGAAATGCAGCACTTAAAATAGCACAAATGTTAAGTGAATTCATGCTTGTGGAATCTCTGCTACTAGATTAATTTAAAAATGGGTTTCCCTGTACAGCTATGATTCCTCCTCATTGGCTGAACTTTCATTGTTGTTAAGGAAAGGGTCAAGCTGATTGGATGGTTCTTGTCACATGACCTGGGGTGTGTTTTCGGCATTCTGAAAAGATGAGATGTTTTCATCTCGCTGCGCTGTAAAAAAACAACCACGTTGCTTCTATAATGAGTGTGACTGCCACACGTCTACATTTGAAATAATGAACTTGAGCGGGCAAAAGATGCAGCATGTAAACAGGCCTTTAGACTGTTCCTATAAATTAACAAAGTTTCTGACTAGCTCAAGACAATAATTATTCTATTTACTATCAGTAATTTTTCTGGTGCTTATTATTTGATAATGTAAGTTTATAGTAATTATAATAAATCCAATAAATTTTATAAATTCATTATAAAATTTAAATAATGTTTAAATGATTTCATTCAAAAATTCTAGATAATTATAATTTATAATTCTAAAAATAACTGATGCAAAACCTATATTTAAAATATTTTTTTGGGGGAAAAAAGTCAAAAGAGAAATTACTGCTAGGTGTCATGTTTGATTTATTTAATCTTTTCCCCTAAGTACATACCTTTCAGACTCTGTAAAAGAGTTTAATTTCATTTTTCAATCCTCCAAAGAGTACTGAAGCAAAAGAAGTGAGTCACAAAGGTGAGTCATAACAATCTTTGCTCACGTCTCCTCTGGGATGTGTTTAGCAGGTCTTTGTGTGTGTGAAGGGTGTTACTCTGACACTTTAAGTATTCTGGAGTGTCAATAAGAGCCGTTCACTCAGCGCAGTGCTCTAGAACCCTCTTGAGGACCTCGTAACGGCTTTTCCAGACTCCGTTGCTGCATTGCAACGGAGATGTTTTTGAACGTGATGATGGCTGCGGCACTGACCCTGCTGTAATTGTTTGATCCTGAGCAAATGGCACCTCTGGGTTTTTGACTGCACCGCGCCAGGTCATCCATTACTGCAACGAGCGATCTGAGTGATTGTCCCGGTCAGCCACTACATCAGTTAGTGTAAGTAGTTAACCTGGTGATATAGTTCAGTTCTGCTTGTTTTTTTAGTCCTCAGAGAATCAAATGTTAGTTTTGAGGCTCGGAACAATGGCTTAGAGAAAGCTATGAGGAAAACATAAGGAGAAATTATGAGGGGAATTTTTGCTTGATGGCTAAGACTCAGGTCACTGGCACACACATCATCAGAACTGAACAGATTGTGTAATGGAAATGACACATAGCAACCGGCCCTTCAACAGAAAAATGATGTCACCTGAAGAATAATACATAGGTATGGGGTCTCGTTTATAGGTGATTTATAGGTTGAAGGCCAATGGATCCTACTGTATATTTAGACATTACTGACATACTTCCACCCGACCGTACAAGAAAAAGTCAAGCACGAAACTTACATGAGGATTGAGTTGCTCATTGTGTGTTTTACTGAGAATGAATAAGCTCTTGTCTACTGTTCAAAAGTTCGGGGTAACTGACACTTTTATTCAGCAAGAATGCATTAAATTCAAAACTGACAGTAAAGACTTTTACATTTTTAGAAGTAATGTCTATTTCAAATAAATTCCACAAAAACAGTAATCAAAAATATCCACATATTAAGCAGCACAAATGTTTTCAACATCGATAATTAGAAATGTTTCTTGAGCACTAAATCAGCATATTAGAATGATTTCTGAAGGATCATGTGACACTGAAGCCATCACAGGAATAAATCATATTTTAAATATTAAAATAGAAAAATCTTACTGACTCAAAACTTTTGAATGGTCTAAAAAGGAGCTTAAATAGCTTCTTCATCAGCAAAAAGTGTTACAGGACCATGTGCAAAGGGCTCTAGCCTTTTGCATTTGGCAGGTCAGCAAGATAAGTTGTACATGCCTTTGAGAAGCACTTATGCTGATAGCAGATTCACAGAACACAGACTTTTGTTTCATTTTGGCTTCACATCTGCACTCTTAATTGCATAGAGACATAATGATATTCAGAGTCAATAGAGTCAATAGAGTCAATATCAGTTAGAACTAAATACTTAAATATAATTATTTTATATTTTTTCTAGCTTTACAACTAAAAGTTTACGTTCACATGGTCAGTGTTTGGGACTGACAACCTTATTTACTAAGAGGTCTATACTGCTTCTACAACAGCTCTCAAAAAGTGAGACTCAAAAATTTAAGGGAGTCATTTCATTTACACTTTGAATTATAAATGAAATGTGTAAATGTAACTGGATTTAGCACTCAGCCATATTCTGCTGTGAATTTAGACTAATTGTAACAGACAAAGAATTTGTCAACAGCAAATAAAGATATAAGCAGTATATTAGTGTTTAATACTTACAGTGCATTATCAAGCTGTTCCTGTCTTTCCTGGAGTTCTTGTTTCAAGCTTTCCACCTCAACCTTCAGCTCAATGTTCTGAAAAACAAAGGGATTATTTTAAAAAGTCATTGCAATCACACTTTACTCTCTAACAATAAACAAACTAGGTCTATAATGCAGGATCTGGAGAAAACTAATTTCTTGTGCTTTTGCATATATTTCTTTCAAAACTGTGATTTCCAAAATTTCCTTTCTCTATTTCTGTTCAATTATAATAAACTATAATAAATATTCCATTAGAAATTCATGCTATACTATTTTTACCCAACAGACTTTTTTCTGAAGATACCCACCAGTTATTTATATGCTACATTAAAAATATTAAAAAGAAAGTTGTAAATATTTCACAGATCTTCTCTGCTGAGTCTGCAGAGCTCAGCGTGAGCTCTCTGCACGTGCAGCAGACCTTAAAATAGAACAAGATAGGGATGGGCGATATCTTATCGTTTGCGATATACCGGTAAAAAAATTCTCCCCACGGTAAAAAATTAGTCTTCCCCACGATAATAACGATAAAGTCTAGTTGATGACACATTTCTGTGTGCGACTGTGTGGAGTGATGTGAAGGAATGCGGACGTGAAATTGAGCAGCTCCTTCTACAATCTGGAACGGGTTTGGGATAACACTGTACAGTGCGACAAAAATCAGTCTGAGCCTTGAGTAAATGTACTACAGTAGCACGTGTGCAATACAGTTTTACATGTGTATGAGTCGTTTACAAACCTGTTGTCCAACAAAGATATTATTTATTGACGTGCTTTTTCTCCATATTAACTTCATAACAGGTTTCAAATAACTTATTTTTGAGATCAGATGTGGTTTCGTATCACAGAATAAGGCAGAAATCATACTATTTTATAGCATTCTATACAGTGATAAAGGCTATGTCGATTACCATTGCATTATAAATATACTTTATTCTTATGAAAATACCCAAGATTGCTTGAAGAACACAGACCATGTATTTTGTGCAATCGCGTGTTTATTGTCTTCAGGTTTCCTCAGTCAATATTTCTCTATCTGTGTTTTATTCAGCTACAGCGATCACTGGATACCTCTGTCCATATCAGTGATTTCCTGGAGCATTACTTCTACTGTGCATATGTGGAGTTTCTGCGCAAGGGCGCCCTCCGGCTTCCAGTATGAAATTAAATAGTCGTGTGTACTGCTCACAACACCCTATTTTGGGTAAAAATAGGAAAGATAATACTTTTATCTAAAAAAAAAAAAAAACAGGATTCCCTAAATTACAGAGTTGACATGCTCATTTCAGTGATTAATTAAAAATTAAATTCAAAAACTTAAAATCACAAATCTCAAAAGTATTATTTAGGGAGACCTTAAAATAGAACAAGAGACACCAACCACCTGCTGTTTCACTCTCTCTGACACGCACTCAAACCTGACCTCTCTACTTTTCCCTTCCCACAATGCACCAGGCCAGCAACAGAGACTTTTTTAAACTCTCACCACCAGATACTCAATCTAGCTGGCATGAGATCAGTGCCTAGTACTTTGTGTGTATAGTTTTTTTTTTTTTTTTTGAAATGATACATACTCATCCCATTAAAACCCTTGGGGATGTTTGCCAGTAAAACTGTGTTTGATGAATGATAGCACTCAGCTGCCATGTATCAGTTGTTTTTAATTTGTGTAGCCTATATGGGTTAGTGGGACTAATATTTGTTTCATCAGGTTCATTTGAAAAGGTCAGACACAGAAATAACCTAGCTTTGACACTGCCTCTTTGGGCTTTGTCTGCACAAACAAACTTCAGTTACCAACTAAGCAGTGCTATTTTAAGTCCAATTGTGCATAAACACACATTCATCTAATTAATCAAAATGAATCAAATTACAACACAAATGCTTCATTCATAAATATTATAACCATGCACCATAGGAATAATGGGCCTCCATGTATAAACTGACATGTGATGCATAAATATAGAGTGGGGTCCAAAGTTCTGGGATAATTAGTGAAAATACTTCTATTTTGCATTTTTAGCATTTAATGTATATATTTTCATTACAAAGTACCAGTATAACAATTTGAGTCAAATGTTTCGGTTTCATAATCAGATATTTCAATGTGTTTGGACCTCTATGTCACTCTACATGGAACAAAAAGAAGTAAACATAGTGATACACTCTTCTTTTTCTGTTCCATATTGATATACTATATTGACAACAGCTGCCAGACAGTCTAACCTTTACTTCCTCACAGTAACCAGACCCAACCAGTCATCCAGTGTACTACTCTACCCATAATCCAGTTTTTTTCAGTGCTGATAGTCAGTTTGTGACAGCTGCAGCGACTGCTGATCCATATTAATGTTGTTTATTTAAACAGAACCACATTTCCAGGCTGCAGTTGTTGTGTACTGCAAATGTATAGATGGCTGGCAGTCTGCAGGCTATTTAAGGCCTTTTCATTTGCCAAGCCAGCAAAACAAATGCTGGAGTACTAGAATATACTTGTGCAAAAGCTTTTTTTCACCCCAACAGAAAGAAATTGTACTAATACAGGGGTAATTTAGAGATAGTTATCACAATTCAAATTTTATACATTTATTGTATTTATTCTATTAATATTTGTTGGCCAAACAATTTTTTTGAAATCTTTGCTTGTTACCTTTTACAGTTTTTGCCTTTTCATGTATTTGCATTTCATTATTGTTAAACTTTGCATCAGATTCCATGCATCAGTTATGTCAACAGCTTAATTCACAGTAGCCCAGTCACACTCACCCTGCGATGGACATTCTCACTGCTGCTGTCATCAAATTTCTGCTGAAAACGCTCCTCAAGGAAGTAGATGCGAAGCTTGAGGCTGAAGTTCTCCTTCTTCAGGTCATTGAGGTGCTGTGAAATAGTACGGTAGCCGTTAAACATGACCGCTTTCGTCACGTTGGGGTTCTCAGACCCCTCATACCTGTGCCATACTACCCAAATCACACACTCTTATTAAATGCAATTAAAGATATCTAAAACAGGCCAAATAAGATGTAGTAGGTTTTCTAATACTAGAACTACAACATCAACATGAACTGCATGAACTGTAAGTGACACACTGAGGGTCCTCCTCCTGAAAGTGGTGTGTGCAGAAGGAGGGGTGTCAAAATGACATTGGAGGGGGGGGGGGTCTTTTTACTTAAACGGCCACCAGAAGTATTAACTATAAGGATTACGGACATAGTTGATGTGTTAACTGATCCAGATAATAAAATAAGACAGAGGGAGAAAAGGAGGCTTACGTGCTAAAAATCACTGACTGCTCATTCCATTCAACTAGATTCAACTGGATTCTCAACTGTCATTCTTTATCTGACAATGTTTACTAAAATTAAACCTGTTTCTCAAGTTTCTCTCAAACCATTTTTGCTGTGAGCTTCAGTATGAATGTGAATCTGCACTAATGCTGTCAGTTTGTTTCTGGGTCAACTATATCTGGGCGCCAGCAAGGACAGATTAAATTCGTCAACTTAAGTAACACTTAAGTCATTTATAATGTTACAATATATATATTGTATTTCATATAAACACTGCAAAACTGTTTTTAGCATTGATAATAATAAGAAATGTTTCAGCATTTTAGAATGATTTCTGAAGGATCATGTGACATTAAAGACTTTGGCAGCTGAAAATTCAGCTTTGCAATCTCAGGAATAAATTACATTTGAAAATATATTTAAATAGAAATATAGCAATTTTAAAATGTAATAATATTTGTCAACACTACTGTTTTTAATTGTATTTTTTAATCAAATAAATGCAGCCCTGGTGAGCATAAGAGACTTCTTTCAAAAGTATTTAAAAATCTTACCAACCCCAAAACTTTGAATGGTAGATTACATATTTAAAAATTATGCATTTAATATCTTGTCTTGTATATATATGAATAACACAAACCTAGAGATTTAGATTAGAGATTTACTTGTAAATATGCACATTTATTTGTTTATTTGTTAATGAGTTTAACCATAGGAGGTTTTATCAAAAAAAAAGGGGAAGCCCTGGTTAGAGAGTCGGACTCCCAATCGAGGGTTCTTCGAGTCAAAATTGTGGGTTAAAAGTGCATGTACAGTTCTCTCTCCACCTTCAATACCACGACTTAGGTGCCCTGGTAGCATCGAACAACTGCTTTAAAATGGCTGCCCACTGCATTGTGTGTTCACAGTGTGTGTGTGTGTTCACTGCTCTGTGTGTGTTAAATATGCACATTTATTTGTTTATTTGTTAATGAGTTTAACCATAGGAGGGCAGTATGGCTCTTAACTAAGCATAATGCTCATTATCATAATGAGTTTAACCATAGGAGGGCAGTATGGCTCTTAACTCAGCAGAATGCGCTTTAGTAAGACTCAGGATGTTTCAGGGTTATTTTCAGGAGGTGTCCTGTATCAGCTGTCACTGAGAAATTCTGGACTGGGATACTAACAACAGTCTCCTCGAAACCCAACCAACATATACATCAACAAGCTGTGGAGACAGATTCACTATTTCTCAAAAAAATTAAATAAAAAAAAAAATCATTAAGGTCCTCATGCTATACAGCATGTATCTATGGTGGGAGCATGTGAATTCTGTTCCTGTGGTTCACAATTCAAGCTTCAAAACTTTGTTTCCATTACATGAAAAATTAATGCACAAAATAGCACAAACCAATAGATGGCTTAAATAAATGAAGCTGGATATGGCTGATTTAATTACAAAGGGAAGTTTCACATGCACAAAAAGCATGGCAGACAAAACTTCAAAGACTAGGACAACTGGGATTGACAACTGGAGACAACTAAAAACTCATTTGGAGCTCACACACCAATTTAAAAGTAAGCGAAACCCTATTCTTTAAAATCTGGATTCAGTCTTACCAACAAATGCATTCAGCTTTGTTAGAGGCAGTGAGACTGGATTCCATAAATGCAATACTGTTCTGTCCTGGTTGTTTCCCTAGTGCTTGCTGTCTGCGCCCGAAAACTAGTGTGATTGCGTTTCTCAGTCTGTCAGCGAGGGTTCTGCAGGTCTGAGGTTTTCCGTTGTGGGGGGAAAATGGGAGGCTTGACATGTTTGTAAAGACACATCGGCGTCTGGACTCTGTCTTTCTGTCGCTGTTTGACGGGGCAGGGGTCTGACATGAGAAGGCCATAGACAGTGAGCTTCTGTGTGCTGTACTGAGGTTCATATGCATACAGTCTCCATTCACTGACAGTGCTGACTGACTGACTCTTATTGAGTCCTTTGACATTATGAGCAAGTTAATGGGAACTGGCTTTGAAACAGTCGTTTAAAGGATTACACATGGCGAAAAAATGCAAATGAAGGGATCTGTCTGCCATAAAAGTAATACCAGATGACAAACTGTACAAGTGATATGGAGTTCTGGTTAGAAATTAGGAATGTAAGTATATATTAATCATTACTAAAAGCCATTAATCATAATAATAACTAGGTATAAAGACAATGAGCAACAAACACAGAAACTCAGTCAGCAGGTCCTGTGATATTTCCCAGACTCACAGTTCATTTAAATCCAAGACTTATTAATCAAATTCATCTTGCTATGATTACAATCTCCTAAAAATCCAACAGAACAGCTATAGAAAAAATGCAGAGTTTGCAATGAAGTGCATCTAATGAAGCCAGGGTCGCTCTTGTTTCTATGCAGGAATGTATTTATGAAGAGCTCTGTGTCTCATTTGCATTTACTGTAGACAGCTTAACGTTGCCATGGCACCCGGTGTGGAGACACAAATGCTGTTTCACTTCACTCATGTCTTATCAGTATCCAACATTTTTTTGTGGAATACTGCACTGACAAATGAAGTAAGGATTGTAATGTAATATGGGTAGACGACGCAGAGTGCCAAAAGACAAAGTCATAAATGATTTCATCTCTTGTTTTCTTTTTGTGCTAACAATTGAGATCTCTTTATAAGCTCAATTGTTTCTCCTAAACATCCATTAGATTAAATGAAGAGCAAATGGAGATTTTGCTATACTGTGCTGCATTTCATTTGAGAAAAAAATAACTAATCTGATGTTACTATTCCAGAATTTCAATAGGCCAATACAAAATAATAAAATAATAATTTTTAATGTCAAGGCCAATAACCAACAAATGTCCAATATTACACTACCATTCAAAAGTGTGTGGTCAGTAACATTTTTTTTAAGAAACTAATACTTCTATTCAGCAAGGAATCATTAAATTGATCAGAAGTGACAGTAAAGACTTTTACATTGTTACAAAAAATTCTTTTGAATTTTCTATTTATCAAAGAATCCTAAAAAAAGTTCAAATAAATGCAGTCTTAAACAGCATAAGAGGCTTTTGTAAAAAATGCATCTGAACAGTAGTGTATAAATCTATATTATTTTGTTTAAATAAATAAAACACTAAATTAAACACCAAAATCAATAATTTTATATGTGACAACTGAATTTAGGCATCACAACATTATAATGTACAGTATGAAAAATGGATACTGATTCTGAGATAATTTTAAAGATTAACTTTGAGTGTTAGGTGATTGCAAATAAAATCTAAATGTAAAAACAGGGAAAATGAGCAGGCAAAATTCTTAATAAAATTCTTAATTCTTCTCTTATATATATCCTATATTGATTCATTTCACAATTCTACGAACAATGAATGAGCTATTGCTGAGAAACAACCTTTTTCTCTCAGATAATATGCAATGATTATATATACAAATACACACATAAAGAAAGCATAAAATGTGCCAAACAAAATCCGACACACTTCATGTAGTGAAATATTTCAGTTATTAAATGACAAATGAGACTTAAGCAACAGCAGGCACCCCTTGGCAAATGTGGTCTTTGGGCTCAATGAGGAAATGCCTTTAGATAATGCTATAAAAACATGTTAAACAGCCTGATGTGCTATAAACATGCTGAAAGCCTGCAACGTCTCTCATCTGATACAAATTAAATCCAGAACAAATTATTTTAACTACAATTTTACAGTCCAATAAAGACATCAATTATTTTGGAGCATTTCTGTGTTTATATGAATCTTGTAATTATGATGACCAAAGCACATGGCTGATGTGTTTGTGTAAAACTCAGCCTGACAGGCTAAGCCTGAGAGGGTTGAGAGCTCAGAGCCTACGCTCTATTTAACACATACATAAATCAAGCAGAAAATCAACAGTCACGGCCACTCCGATGTACACAGCTGACAATCTACAACTACCGTTGCATCATCTTTATCATGTAATGATTGCATTGAGTCACATTATGTCTGATGGATGAGCGCAGCAACAGTTTGTTACTGCATTTTCATGTGTTTTCTGCCCTTAGAGGGTTTTCTGAAGCTTGCAGAGTCCCAGTTTCCTGAGCCAATTACACAGGACATCCTTCTTGTTGCCATTGAGACAGAAAAGATGGATGGAAGGTAGGTGGATGGTAACCTCTTTTTGAGTTAGATTCATGCTATTGTTTCATGAATACAAATCTAAAATGATTCTTCTCAATTAGTGATATGTATAACAAACAAACAAACAAACAAAAAAAACTGATAAACCCAAAATGTCAAATAATTAGTCTTAACGGGATAGTGCAACCAAAATTGAAAATTCTGTCAGCATTTACTCATCCAGTATGACTTGCTTTTCTCTGTGGAACACAAAAGAAGATATTCTGAAAAATGCACAATGAATAAACATTAAAAGTCAGAGTGTCCAATTTTTTTTATTGTAAGGACAAAGAACATTCTTCCAAACATCATCTTTTGTGCTACATTTATGTGAAGAAAATACTTCATATGGCTTCAGAAGACTTGAAATAAAGCATATGAGTCATGTGGATTACTTTGATGGTGGATATTTTGTTTTTCATGTTAGAAAGAAAGTCATATGGGCTTAAAATGATTAAATGACGACTGAATTTTCAGTTTTTGGTGAACTCTTTCAAACCCTTTTTCAATTCCCCCTATGCAACCGCTGTTTTTTTCCATTCACAACTCCCCCTTTTCCTCTCTCATTGGTAAATAATTTCCAGATGCAATGGCACGGGATGGTGCTAGTGGTACGTGTACAGTGGAGTATGGCGAGGGAAGAGCTTTTCCACAATCTATGCCAGCCCCACTGAATCTAACACGCATACACTAGCACTCTCAGACAAACATGAAAGCCATACGCTGGACTTATATATGAAAAACACACACTCCAACACTGCTATACAGAAAGCAGGTTTTGTATCCGGCCCCATACAGTGGTGACAAAATTTTTCGTGAAGAAGTCGCGGCCCCTCATATTGGCTTCAGCAGTTTATTGGAAGAACAAGTGTCGTTTATGAGGCAAAGTCGCCTTGGGTACTAACACCCAAGGAGCTAATGGGATAAACGATGCCCAGTGCAAAGGTAACATTACATAAAGGTGTCAACAGATGTCACAGAACGAAAATGTTCAGGGAATCTACTGTATATAACCCTTTAAAAGTTGGTAATTTTTTTTTTTTTTAAGAATCTGCTCACCAAGGCTAATTTATTTGATAAAACACTGTAAAAACTCTAATATTGTGAAATATTATTACAATTTAAAATAACTGTTATTTTAATATGTTTTAAAATGTAATTAATTACTGTCATGGCAATGCTGAGTTTCCAGTCTTCAGTGTCACATGAACATTCAGAATTTTTTTTTTCAGAATAGAATGAATAGAAATTAACAGCATTTATTCAAAATCTTTTGTAAGATTATAAAAGTCTTTACTGTCAGTTTTGATTAATTTAATGTATCTTTGCAGAATAAAAACAATTTTAAATATAAACAATATTATCAAATATTAATATTAATCATCACACTGACCCTAAACTTTTGAAAGGTGGTGTACGTAGTCTGAGAAACCAAAAAGACCCTAAAAACATTCAAACCTTCTAGAGACAGCTCTTTGATACTGAGATACTTTTAAGTACTGCAACAGCTCAGTTGGTCTCCAGCTGCATTCTTTGCAGTAACTTCTAGAGGAAATTAAGTTAGAACATCACATCCTGGTGCCATTTACGCATCCAAATGACGCATTTTAACAGTGAGATTACTTTTCAGCTTGACACTGAATACCAAACTAGAGCCTTCTTGGCCAAAGATCTGATGCTCCTGCTGGAGTTCTCCAGCCCTTGCAGGGTTGTGATATTTTACCCAGGGAAATGTGGAAGTCCCTAGGCATGGAGTGTGACGGATGGCTCTCAGCATTGAGCTCCAGTCCACTCAGTAGGCCGATACTCCCGCTGAGACTCTGGGCTTCGTTTCAGGCTTCAGCACAACTACACAAGATGACTTATTCTCATCTCCGACTTTGTCTGTTAATTTGTTTACTCACATCTTTCTTCCTTTGGTTAAATTCCAATTGATGCTAAGCCTCTTTGCTATGACTCACAGGAAATATATCATACATCATCTCTTCGATGGAAGCGCATTACTCTCTGATAGCAACCGATTCATTATTTCCACATCTGTTTTCAGTAATGAGAGGAAGGACAGTAATCTGAGTTTTAAAGAAAGTCTTAGCTCCACAGTCAACAACATAAAGCCATCAGAGAAAACAGGGATAACCTCATCATGCTGAGTGAAGTTAGTCTCTGGTTCTTTCAGAATATCTTAACATTTAAGCCTCATGTTCATGTTTGATGTCTGGGAGACCCCAAGGTCCTTTTGCTAACTTAAAACATACTTAATATTGGTTTGATACTTCATGACCTTTCCTAATCTTATGATAACTTATTATAAACCAAATGTGATAACATGCTTTAATATTAGGCCTACTATATCAAAGCAGCAAGCAGAATAGGTGTTTTGGTGGTTTTCTATGCCACATTGGTCATATGCTCTAGGAAAAAAAAGTATATGAGAGAAAGAGAGAGTGAATTAGAGAGAAAACAGAGAGATGGAAAGTTGTGCCAAGGTGTTACTGCACTGGCAGAAGATCTAAAGCCTGGAACTCTCTCGCTCTTATTGCTCCCTCTTTCCATCTCTTGTGCCATCCTTCAAAACACATTCAGAGGTGTGATTTCTGAGATCCTGCCAGGGAAGGAAGTGATCTCAACATCTCTAGGGGAAAGGAGATAAAAAAGCAGTGGGTGAAGGTAAGTTAAAGGAGGCTTCACCTATCCCAGAGATGAATCAGCCAGTGAAGTTCAAATATATATTGCGACCATTTCGTCAAGATTGAACTAGTGAGCTTAGGTATGTTGGTGCCGTGCCAGTGGTCATCTTGTAGGCAAGCATCAGTACCTTGAATTTGATGCGAGCGGCTACTGGTAGCCAGTGTAACCTAATGAGGAGAAGAGTAACGTGAGCTGTTTTTGGCTCATTGAAGACAACCCTCGCTGCTGCATTCTGGATCTGTTGTAGAGGCTTGATAGTACATGCAGGAAGGCCCGCCAGGAGAGCATTACAATAGTCCAGTCTGGAGAGAACAAGAGCCTGGACAAGAAGTTGGGTGGCTTGCTCTGACAGGAAGGGTTTAATCTTCCTAATGTTGTATAAGGCAAATCTGCAGGACGGGTCGTTGTAGCAATGTTGTCTGTGAAGCTTAACTGATGATCCATCACAACTCCTAGGTTTCTGGCTGTCCTGGAAGGACAGCTGTATAGAGAAGTTGTGATGAAACGTTATTTATATATATATATATATATATATATATATATATATATATATAAATAAAAACTTTATCTATTGTGATTGTCTTTAGTTTTTATTATATACAGATTTTACATTTTTAAGTTATTTTAAAAGCCTTGGTAAGCATTGGAGACACCTTTCAAAAACAATAAAAAAAAACTTACCAACTCCAACAATAGTTTTTTAACATACTGCACCATTACTGATTAAAAAAAATGCAAAAAACAACAGCAACAATATTTTGTAATTTCTAGCTGAATTACAAACAAGCAGTCAGTAGTATGTGATCTCAAAAGAAAAATCACTTAGTGAAACAATAATCACATATGTTTATGTACACATAAAAGTCACTGTAAAACAAATCAAGTCACTGTGATCATACCGGCCTTCCTAAATGAAGTACAACAAAAAAGCGACTGAGATTGACTACTGTGTCACAAGCTATCCAGTGAGCCATTTTCCCAGAGCAAACCATAAACATAGCGAAAGAGACCTCCTCTGCGCAAGCACTTCATGTTACAGGCTGAATTCTGTTTGGAAGGACCAAAATAAAACACTGGTTTTTCGATCGCACTTCAAAGACCAAATCTGCCTTTAATTCAGTGTGTTTATGGTGAGACTAAATTATGGGATCAAGTTCAACCAGTTTCGAAAACCACTGCCAATTGTCATGGACTTTTGCATTAAAGGCTATTGTCCTTGTGTGATGTGCAACAGAATTTCCCCTCAAACTCTCTTTGTTTTCTGTCTATTTCTGCCTAACATGATTGGGAAAGTTGCTTTGAATCAAACAGAGCTCAGAAACAAAGAGAGCAGTCATTCTTTAAAACCAGAGCACGTGAAAAATAGCCAACAACCAGACCTTCACAGGTCACTGCAGTCTGCCAGCATCTGTCCGTGTGGATTCACTGACCGAAAAGAGAAATGACAGGCCTTGGAAACATAGACAATACAGACTTCTGCAATTGAAACAAATGTGTCCTTTACAGCTGATCTGGGTACAGTGTCAATTTTGAGCTTTCAACAACTGACTTTTAAACAATGCATTGGGTTAGCCTAGAAGTACAATTCCTGGCTTTCAAAGGAATAAAATTAATACAGTTCATTTATATATATTTTTAAATATGTATTCTATTCTTCAGTTTAATTAATTCTAATCTAATTAGAATAAATTAGATTTTGAATTAATTAAATTCAACCAGTTTATCTGAAAGCAGGTTCACAGTGTTTATGATTTTCTTTAACTTCTAAACATACTGCTAAATGCAAAAACAAATACAAACATGGGTTTTTGTTTGACTGTACCCAGAGACTATAGAATACCCAAGATGTGTCACTCGTATAGTTTTAAATGGGGTAAAATGCAATGCTCAATATGGCCACTCCATCGAAGGAAGGCCCTCCTTCTGAATAAAAGAGCCGGTCGCTAATCGGTAAAGTTATCGCGTCACTGCAGCTGCCGTTAGAAGTCCCGGTTGCTATAGAAATTCTGAGACATGCACTTAGGACTACACACTGGCTGGTCTAGCCAGGAAAAAAGCTTTTTTAACGCTATTGGAGCAAAAGAAACAATGTTTATGAGACAGTTGTTGTCAGATTTCACTAGTGATTTCAAATATGAAATTTAATCGTAAGCTTGGCAAACAGTTTTGGAGAATTTGATGTTTCCCTATTCAAAGAGATAGGAGCTGCACTTGCATGCCTAGAGGGACATCATGTACTAGTATTCTGCTGCTGTCCATTTATATATGGATAAATGGCAATGTACAATCACAGACATTGCTTTAAGGCATTTTAAACTAATGCACTAACCTGACCACAAAGGATTTATAATGAGAACACGCTGCTGTGGAAAGACCTCTAGAGTGCTTAACACGCTCATTGTACACGTGTACATAAGCAAATCCATGAGAGATATTGAGAAATACATAATATAGGGATGATGGTGCCTGACATATTTCAGTTATACTTGCCATATATCATTATATATAATTGCTGAGTGATGCTTAAGAGCACTACTGTCAAACACTGAGTACTCAGCTGAACAACAGACCATCTGAATCTTTCGTGGCTTCACTCTTTCAAGCTTTTATGAGAATCAGTGGTCAACGCGTTCAGCCAAGTGCTTGTTGCTTTTGCCACAAAAGTCAAAGCCTTTTTTTAAATGTGGGTTGTGAAATGCAACAGTGTATTATGATAGAATCTCTCTCACTTGCACTGAAAAAAACAATGTTTATAAGAGGATTTTATGTATCTAAACTTCTATGTTCTGTACTCCATACCCAAAAATGGTGCTGTGCACATTTATATGGCTGTAACTAAGATCCATGTGAATATTTAAGCCTCAGGAAATAATTTCCAAAAAAAAAAAAAAATGGTATTAGACTGTTTACATGTCTAATTGGATTGAGATTTAAATAAATTACTTTAAAAAAATCTAACATTTAAAAAGATTTATTCTGTCTCGGTTGTATGCTTCATTAAGGAGAAGTGGAAAATAGTCAGAAATCTAATTAGACAGAGTAAGTCAACCCCCGGCATTTCCTGACCAGCTGAATGTTTGATTATGACCTTAAAATATCAACAAGAATAACACAAACGCACTGGCGCAAGAGAACCATACGGACTCAGCACAGCTCCATGACTCTAAGCCTTGCTCTTCTTAATTTTACCTTCCTGACAAATTAAATAAACGTTCATCTGTTTCCTATTACTGATGCATTACCGATAATTGGAATGGTATTTACAAACACCGCTGTTCCATCCTCCCAGGCCTGTCGTGGCCCACCGTTTCTGCAAAACCAGCCAGAACACATAATGGCCCTGTGCTTCCACCGCACTGTATCATCCCCTGAGCTCTGAGTGCTTTAACAAGGGTTTGATGGTTCAATTCTTGTATTTCATAGGCAGTTAGAATATTTTCACAGGGGGTATGGGGCACTCTAGTAAGCTCATTAAAGCAGACATTAGGTATATTTTCAAAATCGGATTACAGCCTCGCCTGAGAACATGCAGGCCTGTGCGTTTGATGTCTAAACTGGACCGAGATCTCAAAATATGATCTCATGGCCTTTAAGTTTCCCCCAGGAAAGAGTGCCCCTGGTGAAATTAGTATTATTACCATTCCAAACTACCACGCCAGAGCACAAGCACAGCACAGACAGAGAAACTAAGAACATTTGAGCATTGGCAAGATGTCAGAAAATGTAACTGCACAAACTGCAAAACCTGAAACAGAAGAAGGAATGAATGAGAAAACCACCAAATACTGGAACAAAACAGAGCTGTTTAAAGGACCCAACAGCAAAATATCTGGAGAAGAAACGGATTAAACATTAATATATAAAAAAAAAAATAAAAAAAATAATCTAGAAAAAAAACACCAATTCTGCTACACCCAAATTAACAATAAGCCCTCTAAATGTGAGTCTGGCAACTTTAGGAAAATAAGGGAGACTTAGAATATATATGAAAATGAAATGAAATAACTAAAGTAATAAATATAAATGTAATCGCAGATGCAATAGTGCCCATTCAGTCCAATCTAGGTCCCCAGACCACGATTTTTTAGAAATGAATGAAATTTATCATTGAAAAAAAGCCCTGAGAAGAAATAAACTAAAGAGATTGTCCACATAATCACACTTTTCTTTGAGATTGCTGTATACATAGCAATACATGCATTTTTTTTTTCACTTTAAAGCTCGTTTGCTTTGTAGAAGAGATCCAAAGGCAGTCAGTGGGTCAAAGCACAGAGTTATGTGTCACAGGCTTGACCTACTCGTTTCAATTACACAGTGACTCACCACATTGATATATGAGTGCAGGCATACACAAAAGACAGGTTACATTTAATTTAGAACAGTTTTCTTCATGATTTAAAACCTTTTTTGAACAGGGAAAAAAGGCTCAGCCGATCTTTCTGTCATTCAGGAATCCGACCGCAGCTCATTTATCATCTGAGGTCTCATTAAATCTGTAAATTTGAATGTTTCTTCATTTTTTAAATCCAGCTCTGCCATGCAACTTGGCCAGTGACTGTCAAGATTTACAGAGTATAGTTTGGTTTGCTGGTTCTTTGACCTCAGTCTTTGCTTTATTGTACAATAATTGCAGCATTAGGTCTTCCACTAAATGCTGAAGCAATTCATAAAAATATGGCTTTTGCCCCTTCCTGCATATTTTGTTTGTAATTGTTCCCATATGACCTCAAAGAATAATAAAAATATTGTAGACGGGATGACTTACGAATTTAAAATGAATCACACACTCTCATATACCTATAAATGCAAACAAATACCATGATACACACTTCCTCTGGGAAATACACACAATATTCAATCTTTGAGGTTTGAAATCTGAAGCCAGAACTCAGGCTGCTTCAAACATACAGTTAGATCTAAAAGTATGAGACCATTACAATGAAAATGCTTCTATTATGAATTTGTAGGAAATAAATTTTTTTATATTAGCATAACAATTTCAGCAAATTAAATTTTGAATATAAAAATAAAGACGTCAATTCATTTAGAATTTCTTAATATTTGGTTTGTCCTCCATTAAAGGAATTCACATGGACATTTATTTGATTAATAATCTAGAATTAATATAGAATGTGAAATGTCCTATTCATTTTACATCATAATGTTTACTTACATTTCTTTCTAAAACTTAAAACTTCTATTTGCTTACAGCTTGAAATTAGATTTTGAATCTTGTATTTTTAATGTGGTCTCAGACATTTTACTGCAGATCAGGCTTGTCAAAATACTAAAATATCTGTACAAATTTCACAATTCTCAATATCAAATTTGAGACCATAACAAAAACAATTTACATTTTAATTTATATTATCTAAAAAAGAAAGTAATTGGTAAAAATGATAAAGAATGAAAACATTTTCAGTCAATATTTAGTTACCTTTTCTGGGCTGGCATGGTTTGGTCCATATTTAAATGAAAAAAAAAAAAAAAAAAAATGTTTTTGTTTGTTTGTTTGTTTTTAAATGTGGCATTGTGACGTCATTTCATAAACACCATAGTGACCACAAAAATGTGAATGGCTGTTTGAGCAGAAAGTGTGTTATTGTTACACATTTTAGTTTATTTTCGATTTGGTATTGGACTGCCACCCTACTGCCAAGATTTCCGATTTCTTTCTTGTAATCACATCTGTAGTGGCTACTGCAGTCTTTTCACACTACTTCACAATGCAACCAAATACATCACATATAGGGGTGGTCTGTGAAGAATAAGACAGTAGAAAACCCTCAGTAAATTAACATGGTGCA